>NC_140827.1:1782500-1805000 GCF_050613455.1 Vespa mandarinia | reverse complement strand
TTATCAAAAATAATAAGTGGACAAATAATATGATAGGAAATTGAAACATGAAGATTTAGAAATTTTATTGCTAATTGTATTTCAACATATTACGATTAATTTTTCAAATTGATCATTAGAAGTATAATAAATGAATGACAGAATTATAATAAATAATCTGAAAATTTTTATTTAATGAATTTAAAAAATTTTCAAATGTCATAATGTGTAATTAACGGATGAAGTATTAGAAATATTTATTACTAATCACAATTAATACTAAAGTATTTCATTTAAACATTATCTAATTAATAACAATCACAATTATCTAATATTATTATTATTATTATTATCATTATTGTTATTTTATTATTATTATTATTTTATTATTATTTTATTATCACAATTTTTAATATTATTTATTATTATTAGCAGCAGCAGCAGTAGTAGTAGTAGTAATAGTAGTAATAGTAGTAGTAGTAAAATTATTATTTTATTATTATTTTTTGAATTATTATTTTTATTATTATTATTAGTGTTAGTATTATATTAATCACAACATTGATACTGAGATAATCATAGTATTTTGATAATCACAATTATCATGCAATCTTTATTATTATTTTATTATTATTATTATTATTATTATTATTATTATTATTATTATTATTATTATTATTATTATTAGTAGTAGTAGTAGTAGTAGTAGTAGTAGTAGTAGTAGTAGTAGTAGTAGTAGTAATAGTAGTAATAGTAGTAATAGTAATAGTAGCAGCAGATGTAATAGTAGTAATAGTAGTAATAGTAATAGTAGTAATAGTAATAGTAGTAGTAGTTGTAGTAGTAGTAGTAATAGTAATAGTAGTAAAATTATTATTTTATTATTATTATTCGAATTATTATTATTATTATTATTATTATTATTATTATTATTATTATTATTATTATTATTATTATTATTATTATTATTATTATTATTATTATTATTATTATTATTATTATTATTATTATTATTATTATTATTATTATTATTATTATTATTATTAGTAATAGTAATAGTAGTAGTAATAGTAATAAAATTATTATTTTATTATTTTTATTCGAATTATTATTTTTATTATTATTATTATTATTATTATTATTATTATTATTATTATTATAATATAATTATAATTATCATTATTAGTATCATTTCCTTATCTTTCATATTTTATTCTTATTATTGTTAAGACATCATAAACAGATGACTGGTGATAGTGAAATTTTTCTATGTATTAACCATAAACAATTATAAATCATCATACGTTTCTGAATACGATGACGTAAGCTTATGACTAATGATCAGGTATATAGGTTGATTATAAACTAAGGATCAATTTAATACCTCCTCTGTATTGGTGAAGCGATAGAAAACAAAATATATATATATATATATATATATATATATATATATATATATATATATCTATTATACACATACACACATACGTGCAAATACATTTACACACGTCTTAAGGAAACTTTGGATAAGTTCATATCTAAATAAAAAAAAAAAGAAGTATAGAAAAATTATTATATTTAATGATTAAAATTAATAATTATAAATTTTTTAATTAATTCATAAATATTCATATTCTAAGATTAAATTTTAATATTAAGCATCACGACAATTTCTTTATATTTATTAAATATACAAAAGTAATTATATATATATATATATATAATATAAAGTGAAGATTTAGGAAGACTAGTTGGGCGCGAGCGTTGTTTGCGATTGAAGGAGTGTAGGATGGAAAGGATTGGACGAAAAGAGAGTAAAGGCAGTAATAAAAAACAAAATAAAACAAAAAAAGAGATAAATGAAAGAGAACAAAAAAAAAGAAAAAAAAAGAGTGAAAAAAGAAAAAGTAAGAAATACAAAATATATTTTACTCCCCGAATATTTCAAATGCACGTAGAAAAAGAAAGAGTATGGGCGTTGAGGTTGTAGGTTGGTTCGGGTCGGGTTTGGGATTGAGTGGAGGAGGGAACGATGGGAGGAGGTTTGTACAATGACATCGATTACTTAATACCAGCATGACACATATAATATCGAGGCTTCCCGCAAACGATGCGTAACTTCGATTTCCTATCAACCGTGAAGCTACTACACCGGCATTAATGGATGAAGCCGATACGTAGCTGGCGTCGAAATATGGTCCCCTTGGAAAAGCGAGAACTAAATGACTCGCTCTTGATGGATTTTCGAAGCTTCCGGTGGAAAGAGAGAGAAGGCGGGAGAGAGAGGGAGAGAAAGAGAGAGAGAGAAGTATACATTGAGATGATATATCCATGTAAGATTAAAATTAGACGTGGAACATTAATCAGTTCACAAGAGATAATAAGATGTAATAATGATGATGATGATGATGATGATGATAATGATAATGGTAATGATAATGATAATAATAATTATAATAATAATAATATTTATATTATTTATTATTTATTATTATTTATATTATTATTATATTTATTGTTATTATTATTATTATTATTGTTATTATTATACACTACCCATATTAATATTAGTATTATTATTTATTATTGTTTATTTATATTATTATTAAAATATTTATTATTATTATTATTATTATTATTATTATTATTATGCACTACTCATATTAATTTATTAACATTATTATTTATTATTGTTTATATAAATATATTTTTTATTAATATTATTATTATATTTATTATTATCTATTTATATTATTAAAATATTTATTATTATTATTATTATTATTATTATTATTATTATTATTATTATCATTATTATTATTATTATCATTATTATTATTGTACTTGTACACTGCCCATAATTATATTAATTTTATTATTTACTATTACTTATATATAAATATATTAAAATATTTATTATTATATTTATTATTATTATTATTATTATTATTTATATAATTATATATATATATGTACATATATATATATATATATTTACTAATATATTATATTCTGTAATATTAAATCTATATTATTTTATATAGAGTTTTAATTTATTTAATTTAACATAGATTAATATTATACCCTCTATTATAATCCGATTAATTTAAATTATCATTGAAATCATGATCTAGAGAATGTTAGATCTAAAATTACTTCTAAATCATACCGAGAAATTTCCTTATCTATCGAAACGTAAAATATATCGTTATATAAAATCAATATATCGGAACGTAATGATTAAAAATAAATATTTTCTTAAAATTATACAATTAATTCACGATCTAATCAGATTGTCATTTAAATCCAAATAAAATTACAAGCAATTCAATCAGATTTAAAATTGCATCTTCGTGAAGAGTTCTCGAGGAACTTTTAACAAAAAGAAATATAAGAAAGAAAGAAAAAAAGAAAAAAGAAAAAGAAATAAAAAAACACACATACACACACACACACAGACACAAAGAAAGAAAAAGAAAATAGAAAAGGAATGGATTAAACATTCGTTAACTTTTTGAAATCGCAGAAGGAAAAAAAAGAAAGAAAAAAAAAAAAAAAGAAAAAAAAAAGAAGAAAGAAGAAAGAAAAACGAAAATATAAAAAGAAAAAGAATTGAAAAGAAATATTTTCAATGAATTTGTCAAACAACGTATTCGAAGTTAGAATTGATCCTACTTTCATTTATCCTACTATAATACTATTCTATTGATAAGTAAGAGCCTAGATAATTTCAACGATCTCTCCTAACGAGCTCATAGACAGATAGTCGAGGGGAATACGAACACGAAGACACGATACTACTGTACACACCGATCGATGTTGATTTATACTACTGAATTCACGCTGTAATCTCACCATAGAAATGCAAACGAGATCTACCGTGTTCGCGAAAGCTCGAAAATCAACATCGTAATGCGCTGGGAAGTCATCGTTAGTTCTAACGTTAGCTTGTAAAGATCTACCAAAGGATATTTCTCAATGAGTAACAACAATAACATCTTTAGAATAGGAGCAAAAGAAAAGAGAAAAAAAAAAAAAAAAAAACAGAAAGGAAAGGAAAAAGAAAAGAAAGATATTTTTAACTGGAACGATAATCGACAGGACGTTGTTTACTTCTTTTTATTTCTACGTCTATTTATTTATTTATTTATTTATTTATTTATTTATTTATTTATTTATTTATTCATTTATTTATTCATTTTTTTATTTATTTATTTATTCATTTATTTATTCAGTTATTTATTTATTTATTTGTTTTTTTGTTTCTTTTTTTTTTTTTTTTTTTTAATCAAACTCTTACGAAATATAAAAATGAAAATGTGATAATAATTTATTTCGTTTTATTTATCTAATGTGTCTTAATATTTTTATATGTTATTCGAAAAAAAAAAAAAAAAGAAAAAAAAAACAATTTTGTTTTCTTCTCTTTAATTTATTTATTTTTCCTTCATAATAAAATCTATCGTGAGATATAAATATATGATTGATAATTTGTTTATTTATTTATTTATCTTTTATTTTCATAATTTTAATATTTCATTTTATGTTATACTTACACATTGTTTATTATAATTTTATTATATTGTTTTAATATTATAATAATAATAATACAGAGAAAAATATCATTCTTATAAATATTATCATTATATAAAATTAAATTATAATTTTAATTCTTTTTCAATATAAAATATTATTTCAATTCACATTTATATAACTATTAATATCATTTAATTATATACATATACATACATATATATATATAATATTGTTATAATATATATATAATAATAGATCAATAAAACAATAAACAATTAATATATACATATTTACATAGTTTAATAAATAATTTCTTATCTTACAAATATATACACATATCAATTATATTATATATATTATGTATTATATATTATAATTATATTATATATTAATTATATATATATATATAACTAAATAATAGATCAATAAAATAATAAACGATTAATATATACATATATACATAATTTAATAAATAATTTATTATCTTACAAGTATATATACATATCAATTATATTATATATATATATATATATATATATATATATATATATATACATAATATGTATATATAATTAAATAATAGATCAATGAAATAATAAACGATTAATATATACATATATACATAGTTAAAAAAATAATTTATTATCTTACAAATATATATTTATAAATATCAAAACATGTTTATCAGATTACGTACACTTAACTTATCTCATCTATCAAAATCTTACATTGAAATTTCAAAAGAGAGTCCATTAAAGAGATTCGATAAGTCATTCAACAAATAAATCATTCAAATAAAAATGACAAATTTTAACAATCGAAAAATATATTAATATAACAAATTGTCTCATCTTTCCTTTTTCTTTCTTTTTTTAATTTTTTATTTTCTAGATGCCCCAAATTTTTCAGAAGCGATCGGTAACGTGACCGCAGCTATCGGCAAAGAGGCTATTCTATCCTGCACAATCCGGAAGTTGGGTAATTACAAGGTAAGTCTTAACGAACGATCCAATCAGATTTTTTAGTAAATGAAAGAAGAGGGTGGGTGGTAAGTGTGGGTGGTAAGAGTTAGAGGGTGGATATGAATATAGTGAGAGTATGGGTGGGTTAGATGTAGGATTGAGAATGAGGATGTGTATAAGAAGGGTGGATATGGGGATGAAGATGAGAGAGGGTAGGTGGTGGTGATGGTTAGAGATGAAGAAAGAAGGGAGAAAGAGAGAAGGAAGGAGAAAAAAAAGATCCTCGAAGGAGATCCAAGTCCTGGATTTTAATTAAAAGCGAGGACGATGTAGACCAAGCGAAACGGGTCAGGCCGTGATAAGAGAATTTGAAATTCGAGCTGGGCCGCCGCGAAAGGAAAATAAATGGGTCGCTTTTACGTTGGCTCGCGGGGGTTGAATGTGGCAGATGTCACTGCCCATCCCCCTTTTTTATACTACCGCCATTTCGGCCGGCGTACATTTTCCAACCATTTTCATGCTTTGCCAATTATTGTTAAGAAACTTATTTTCTCTTTTAATCCCTTCTCTCTCTTTCTCTCTCTCTCTCTCTCTCTCTCTCTCTTTCCCTTTTTTGTTGGCTATTATTCGATAATTATAAAAGTAAAATGAATAAGAGAAGGGGAAAATCGAGTAGTCTTTATGTGTTAACTTTTTTGTGCATGATTTTTGTGTTAAAAGTTTATTATTATTTTTTTTTTTTTTTTTTTTTTTTTTTTTTTTTTTTTTGAAAAAAAGAGAGAGACCAAAGGAAAAAAAAGAAAAACAAAAGAAATAATCGTTTCTAATATTAACTAGAAATAAAAATGATATCGTTAACGATTGATTTTATCACTTGAGAAATGATTATTGAAAAAATTTCTTTTTTTTGTTTTATTCGATACTTCTCACGCGCTAAGACATTTTTATTATCGTTTCGTGTTCTTTGTTATCACTTAAAAAAAAAAAAAAGAAAAAAAAAAGAAGAAAAAGAAAAGCTCGTAGTAATAAAAATTTTCTTATTTTTTTCTTTTTTTTAACTCGTTCGTTTTACTTTTATTATGATAACAAAAATATAACGGATATTTGTGTTTTTTGATTGAATCAAAAAAAAAAAAAAAAAATGTTTAACGAGCAAACGAGAATTAAAGAAGAGACATAGATACACACCATCGAATTAATCGTATTCTTTCTTATAATTAATTCAATTCGTTTTCTTCCATTTTGTTCTTCTTCTTTTAAAAAAAAGAAAAAAAAAAAGAAAAAAAAAAAAGAAAAAAGATAGAGAGAGAGAGAGAGAGAGAGAGAGAGAGAGAGAGAAATAGAGTGGAAGATATCCTCGTCGAAAATATTTTTAACGAACAAAGATTTGCTTTCGCCAGACAAACTCGTCTGATCTTTTACCTCGACGAGTTTTTATCGTTCCGAAAGAAAACTTGATAACTTTTCCAAACACAATTCCCGGTAAATAAAATCCAGATCTTCGAGGAAATTTCGAAATAAATACAATCGCGATGGGAAAAGTGAAGAGAAACGGGATAAATGAGGCCGTTGAGATTTTCAACGAAACTATAACGTCGAGGTTAAAGTTACCGGAATGAAAAAAGAAAAAAGAAAAAAGAAAAAAAGAAAAAAGGAATATAAAGAAAGTAGAGTTCATTTCATTTTCAAAATTAATAAACCTATCTCACTTGTCTCAAACGTCTTATATATGACATATATTGTTCATATATATATATTGTTGAAATAAAAAATTGAACAATAAACATATATATAAATATATATATATATATATATATACATGATATTTATTAATTTTTTTTTATTTACTTTTTGTTCAAGTATTTCAAATGAAAAAAAAAAAAAAGGAAAAAAAAAAGAGCGATTTAAAATACTTTAAATCCTTTAATCCTCCTAACGTAACGCGCAAATATTTGTATTCGAATATTTAGATTTCTTTCACAAAAAAAAAAAGAAAGAAAAGAAAAAAAAAGGAGAGAGAGAGAGAGAGAGAGAGAGAGAGAGAGAGAGAAAAGAAACAAAAAAAAACAAGGGAAACGAAAGAAAAAAGAAAAGAAGACGTAAAAATAATAAACTGTACGTTATACTTTTTCACAAGGATACGTACATAAAAGGCATTACATAATATATAAATATTTGAGATACATTCAATATGAAAATTTCTCTCTCCCTCCCCCTCTCTCTCCCTCTCTCTCTCTCTCTCTCTCTCTCTCTCTTTCTCTCTCTCTCTCTCTCTCAGCCTCTCTCTTTGTCTCTTTCTAATGGTAATCACGATATCCAAGTGGACTTAAAACGGCTTCGTCGAGTCTCATTCTGTCGCATTTAAGAGCAAAGCGCTTCGCGCACAGCTTTTATGCTCGGACAATACCACGAAACGCGTTCTCGCGCTATTCAGTTTGTTCTTCGCGGGCTTGTAGACTTTTACAATGGAAATTTTTCTCCGTAACTCGGAAATCACCGTACCCCGGCCACTAGTCTCTCTCTTTCTCCCTCTCTCTCTCTCTCCCTGTCTCTCTCTCTCTCTCTCTTTCTCTCTCCCTGTCTCTCTCTCCCTGTCTCTCTCTCTCTCTCCATGTCTCTCTCTCTCTCTCTCTATATATCTCTCTCTCTCTTTGTCTCTCTCTTTCTGTCTTTCTTTCTCTTTCTTCTTCTCTCTCTCTTTCAGTGCTGCCAACAGTACCGCGTTTCTTCTCTCACTCCTCGTAAACTTTCCTTTCCGGCGTGTTACCCTCGTCGTTTACTTCCGCTCGCTTATAAAGTGAAACGTTCGTTCGTTCGTTCGTTCGTTCGTTCGTTCGTTCGTTCGTTCGTTCGTTCGTTCGTTCGTTCGTTTATTCTTTTGTCTCATTTTTTTTTCTTTTTTTTTTCTCTTTTTTTTTTTTTTCTTTTTTTTCCTTAATATATTTGATCAAGGGAAAAATTTTGAATTAATGTTAGGATAATAATATTGAATATTATATCAAATCGTAATCACGTTTATTATAGAATTATTAATAATTGTTATTAAAGAGATTATATACATATATATGATATATATATATATGATATATATATAATCTCTCTAATAATAAAATTAATAATAATAATAAGAATAATAATAATAATAATAATAATAATAATAATAATAATAATAATAATATTAATAATAATATTAATAATAATATTAATAATAATAATAATAATAATAATAATAATAATAATAATAATAATAATAATAATAATAATAATAATAATAATCTGATAATTATATTATACGATTTGATTATAGATAATTATATATATATATATATTACGTATGTATTTACGTGTATAATGTATATTTATATGTGTATGTATATAGATTGACATACAAAACATTTCAATACATATACAACCGATTTCGAATAACGATTAAACTTTCAACGAATGTAATTTAATTAAATTACAAACATAAAATAAAATACAAACAAAACGTTATATATCCTTCCTTCGATTCAAACATTCATCTCCTCCCTCTCTCTCTCTCTCTTTCTTTCTCTCTCTCTCTCTCTCTCTCTCTCTCTCTCTCTCTCTATCTATCTATCTATCTATCTATCTATCTCTCCCTTTTCCCCCTCTCTCTGTAAGAATTCAAATGAACGACGATAAAAATGTAGAAGGGCAGAGAGAGAGAGAGAGAGAGAGAGAGAGAGAGAGAGAGAGAAGAAACGAAATAATAGTACTAAAAAAAAAAAAGAAGAAAAAAGAAAGAAGACTAAGAAAAAAAAAAAAAAGGGAAAGAGAGAAAAAAAAATTAGAGGAAGAAAGAAGAAGAAAAAAAAAAATTTGATTGGATGGTCCAATGGTTTGATAAGTTTGCTGCTGGATAGGTAATAGTGGTGGTTGGGGGGGGGGTGAGGGGGCGGCCTCGTACAAAAACATATCCTAAAACTAATGTAAAGGTATAAAGAACGGTTGATAAATAGCACGTAAAGGCAATTAAACTGGAATAACACGATTTGTTTTCAACGCTTATGCATACATTCGATTGGCCGCAACCACCTGCTGGTGGCACGTATAAATGTTTATCCTCGGAGGATATTAAAACTGTCATTTCGCGTTTGCCCGTTCGAATTCAAACGAACGTACGTACGTACGTACGTACGAACGTGAACGAACATAACGTGGAAGTTTGGAGTTGGCTAAACGACCGATCAATCGATACTAAAAGTCGAATCGTTCCCTATTTTTCCCTTTATTTCAATTTACCTCTAACGTTGTGCTTGTACTTCCATCGAATCAATCCGATTGACAGCGACGAAATTGAAAAACGTCCAGAACGAGTTATCTCTCTCTCTCCCTCTCTCCCTCTTTCTCTCTCTCCCTCTCTCCCTCTTTCTCTCTCTCTCTCTCTCCCTCTTTCTCTCTCTCTCTCTCTCTCTCCCTCTCTCCCTCTTTCTCTCTCTCTCTCTCTTTCTCACTCTGTCTTTGTCTGTCTTTGTCTATTTACCTATATACCTCTCTTTCTCTCTTATTCTATCTCTGTCTATTTATCTCTCTCTCTCTCTCTGTCTCTCTTACTTCTATCTGTCTGTACCTGTCTCTCTCTCTCTCTCTCTCTCTTTCTCTTTCTCTTTCTCTTTCTCTTTCTCTTTCTCTTTCTCTTTCTCTCTCATTCTAGCTCTTTCTATATGTATATATGTCTCTCACTTCCTTCAGCTGATTCTTGATTACAAGAGAGAGAGAAAGAGAGAGAGAGATAGAGGAGGAAGGAGGGAGAGAGAGAGATAGATAGATAGAGGAGGAAGAAGGGAGAGAGAGAGAGAGAGAGAGAGAGAGAGAGAGATAATAAACCTTCGTCCGTAGCTTCTAACGAAATTATCCTCATGGACGGTTGCCGATGGAAATGTAATTTCCTAGTCTTTGCTTAGATTATTTCGATTATTATTAAACGTGACGTCGTTCGTTGGAAAAGGAAGGAGATAGGATGAATCTGAGGGATGGTGATGTCGCAGATGTGTCGACGATTTTGTCGCTATTTTGGGAAGAATGAATTTCGTGATATTGTTGAGATCTCCGTATTGTAAATGTCTCTACACGGATTACTCTGCAATATTATATTATTGCATGTGTTAGTCTGTCTGTCTTTCTGTCTCTGTCTGTCTGTCTGTATGTGTGTGTGTGTGTGTGTGTGTATGTGTGTTAAGATCGAAAGGAGATGTTTATTAAGTTATTAGAATATTTATTTTTGTTACTTTAATTCTTTTAATTCGTTTAAAAATTATTAATCATTCAGATTTTATTAATCTTTAATTTAAAAAAAAGTTTTGGTCTTTTCTTTCTTCTTCTTCTTCTTCTTTTTTTTTTCTCTCTCAACAGACATTGCTTTTACCAATTCATTAATATTTTTATCTTCTTAATAAAATTAATTCATTTAATACTTCATAATATCAATAATATCGTTAATTTCGTTTAATATTATCTTCATTAATTCTATTGGATTTACTTTTTTAAATTAATTCCCACTCCTAACCCCCTCCCCCCTCCCCTCCCTTCCTCCCGTTTGCTTTTCCGTTCTTTTCCGAAACTTTCTTTCTAATCTTAATTTTCGATCCGTTAAATTTCCCTTCTGTAGATATTCTTAAAACGTTACAAATTACGTTCAGTTAAGTTTATCTTAATTTTTCAAATACAAATTACCTTCTGGAAAAAGAGAGAAGTAAAGAGAGAAAGAGAGAAAGAGAGAGAGAGAGAGGAAGAGAAAAAAGGAAGGAAATAAACGTCATTATACAAATAACATGGCAGGTAATTCAGTAAAAATTTATCTTAATTTCTAAATCCACGAATTACCTCTTCAAAAAAAGAAAGAAAAAATGAAAAAGAAAAAAAAAAAAAAAGAAAAAGAAAATCTTATTACCACGATAACCGACCATAGACGCGCACACGTATATACACATGTGTGCGCGCGTGCGCGCGCGCAAATTTCATTAAAAAGTCTAGATTATTATCGAACAATCACGATAAAGCATGAAACCATTTACCAGTTACAAATACACACATAAAAAAAAAAAAAGAAAAAAAAAAAGGAAAAAAGGAAAAAAAAAGAACTCACACGCATGTCGGAAAAAGGAAAAGAATAAAAAAAAAAAGAAAAGTACCATCAATTGTGCCTTATCGCGATTATCTCATTAAAATTGAAAAATATTTATTTTAGGAATAAATTTTTTTTTTTTATTTATTTATTTTATTTTATTTTTCCTTTTTACTTTTTTTTTTCCATAAATAAAATTAATTTTATTGAAGTATACAAAATTGTTTCGAAATAAACAAATTAAATCTCTTCACCCACCCCCCCCCTCCTACCCCAACCGTAATATTAAAATTATCAATAATATAATGTTCTTGAATTAAGATCATTTTTATGTCGCTGCAAATTATTTCATAAAATCTACGAAACACATAATGTGGTGTGGGTGCGCATGTACATGTGCTTTTTGTGTGGACACACATCCACACGCACATCCATACGCACAAACGTACACATTTATCTGTCCTCCTTTTATTCACGTATATACTTTACGACAATATACATAAAGCGATATAAATTTCAACAAAAAAAAAACAAAATAAAAAATGTAAAAGAAAATGGAAAAAGGAAAACCGAAAAAAAAAAAAAAAAAAAACAGACCAAACGCTAAAACATATACTCACGCACGCACTATACACACACACATATACTACACATTATACACACACACATACATACATACACACACACACACACACATATCTATGTACATATATATATATAGAGATCGTCCTCCTAGACGATTTTACGCATACATAAACATCAAGCAGCAACCCTTTTTTGAGGCTGGAATCGATCCCACATTTAAATATTCGTCCTCGTCGTTCGCGAAGTGTATAGCGACGGGAAATGTTGGAAGGGGATGATGATGGTGATGGTGGTGGTGGTGGTGGTGGTGGTAAAGGGTGGCATGGGGGTGGAGGGATGAAATGGGGCTATGTATAGAGGGGGGTGGGTAGTAGGTGTATGTGCGGGGATACGGCGATGGCCTTTTTAGATTTATTTTACGTACGCCACTGTTAACGCACTCACGATGAATATCTCGCACGAACGGAATAGAAATTGGATGACAACGAATTTCGTTGCATCGCCATTCCAACGAAACTCTTTCCGTTGCGATACGTACCAGTAATACCCGTTTTATGTACGGACATTCGAGATCATTTCTATTACGTCTATATAGGGTGTGTCATTTCAAACTGAACCGTCTATATATCTATATATATATGTATATATATATATATATATATATATATATATATATATATATGTATATAGATACCATATTACGATATTCGCTACTTCGATTCTGTTATACTTTTCTCTTCGTGAGAGAAGAAGAGAAAAAAAAAAAAAAAAAAAAAAAAAAAAGAGAAAGAAAGAAAGAAAAAACAGTATCGGTATTATATCAATGTGTATGTATATGTGTATATGTATGTGTATGTGTATGTGTCTAAATGTGGATGCGAATGTGAGTTGCAATTTAAGCTTCATATTTTAGTTTACAAAAAAAAAAAAAGAAAAAAAAAACGAAATATGGAGAGAATAATTAGGTTAGTCGATAATACCAAAAATATTTTCATCGAATATTTCTAACGATAAATTTTTCATCGATTTTATCTGCTCCATTACTCAAATTATTTAGATAATTTCATTATCGAATAAAAAATTCTAGATTAGTTCTTTTACGTTTTATTATTTTCGATTATACATTTCGACGAAGTTGAGATTATAAATCGCTATATCTATGTATAGCAATGAAATTGTTGTAATAAATCGAAATCGAGAAAAAAAGTAATTAATGGTTGAGATCTATTAGTGTGAACAGATTGTGGTTTATAAAATTTCTTTTCTTTTTCGATTTTATACGATTTTTATGTTTGAATTAATTATTTGATTTAAAAAAAAAAAAAAAAAAAAAAAAAAAAAAAGAAAAAAAAATTTGTCCTAATAAGCATAAGCTTTTAATCGTTCTTCCCCTTTTCGTACAGTTGGAGAAAATTTAGAAAAAAAAAAAAACTATTAATTAAATAAATTAGAAAATGTTCGTACGATTAAATCAAAATTTATTAATTTATCCAATTGCTTGGGCTTCTGAAATTGTGCATATAACTAAAATATCTTGACTTTATTTATAATCAGACTTCATTTATTTATAATTATTTGTAATTAATCAAATCATGGCATTTCAGTCATATTGATTGTAATATAATATAATTCTAATTTAAATATATACATACATATATATATATATATATATATATATATATATATATTATATTTACACACACATATATACATAAATAAATGAATCATTTTTCTTTGAATTCAATCGACACAGTATACAATAAAAAATTAATCTCTTTCTAAGTTTAAGAAACAATTAATGCATTTACAATTGGAATAACGTTTTATCCATAAGCCATAATTTATCTGATTTTGAAAAGAAAAAAGAAAAGAAAAAAGAAAAGAAAGAAAGAAACAAGAAATCATTATTTATTTATTTACAAAATAAATTATTATCCATATACATACTTACATATGTACATACATACATGCATACATACATACATACACACACATACATACATAAATAAATGAATCATTTTTCATTGAATTCAATTGACACAGTATACAATAAAAAATTAATCTCTTTCTAAGTTTAAGAAACAATTAATGCATTTACAATTAGAATAACTTTTTATCCATAAGCCATAATTTATCTGATTTTGAAAAGAAAAAAGAAAAGAAAAAAAAAAAGAAAAAAAAAAAAGAAAGAAACAAGAAATCATTATTTATTTATTTACAAAATAAATTATTATCCATATACATACCTACATATGTACATACATACATATATATACTTCGCATCCAATTATCACTAGAAACGTACCGAAATAATTTATCTGATTTATTGAATAAACACGACTGATTCCATATATACATATATATATATATATATATATATATATATATATATATATATATATACTACTATCATCTATATACATAAGCAAATAATATTAATATCAATCAATAAACAACTATAGAGACTAAAGGCGTTAACACGAGTAATACCAGCTTTTGTTCGTCGAATTTCTATGCTTTATCCATTCGACTTCCCCACGTACTATCATTTCCACCGCAATCCACCCACCACCCTAACCCCTTGAAGCCCCCCTCCCCAATCCCACCCAATCCCCATCCTCATACTCTCCTATCTTCTAAACCAACCTCGTTCATTGAATCGAGAAGACATCCATCCTCCCGAACAGTTAGCATCGAATTCCACTGAACGATTCTACCCGATTTTCGATGGCCGACGAAGGATTCGAGAAATATCGAAAGGCCAGAAGGTGAACAACCATTTCGATATAGTCAAGCTATCCGATTCACGAGATTGAGATCGAATATCATCCACCATTGAGACGAGTGTAGGAAGAGGAGAAGCAAAAGGAGGAGGAGGAGGTCGAGGTGGAGGAGGAGGAGGGGAGGAAAAGGGGGTGAAGGAGGTGGTAGAGGTCGAGGTGGAGGAGGAGGGGGGAAGGGGGGAAGGAGGTGGTAGAGGTAAAGGTGGAGTTATAAGGATAGGGACAAAGCTGTGGCGGGGAGGTTAGAGACAGGTTGGTGTCTCGTTTTATTCGTCGATCGTCTTTCCCTCTTTGAATATAATAGTCCTTCGAGATTTCATCGGGAATCCTACGGGAATCCTTTCTATTTGTCTTCCCTATGTGAACTCGCATAACTCTTCTCAAGTGTCATATCCCTCAATCTTATTGTCCTTTTCTTCATTTATTTATATTATATATTTATACACTTAATACGTATTTATACGTATATTATATTTTGTTATATTAATATATTTGGATTTAATGATATGTACGCGTATAGTTATTTTATCATCGTAGAATTCTAACGTGAGTAGAAAGAGGAAAAAAAAAGAAAAGAAAAGGAAGATATATTTAGAGAGTTATAATGGTAACAAACAAGGAGAGAGAGAGAGAGAGAGAGATAGAGATAGAGTTGTTGTTCTATAATAAATACATAAAAATATAAATAGAAATTGTATCACGTATTTTGATCATTTTAATAATTAAATTTATAAAGAAAAGTATTCATTCGTAAATACATTTTAAACGATAAGAGAAAGAAAGATAGATGTAAATAATAACACGTAATATATTGATAAAGAGTATTTATACAGGGTGTACTTAGTATTGATTGTACGACGATCGAGAAGAAATTGATTTTATTATAATTTATTATACGTGGAAAAAAAAAATTATATTTGAAAATGTAAAATAAATGTTTATAAGAGAGAGAGAGAGAGAGAGAGAGAGAGAGAAAAAAAATTTGATTTTTAATTTATGATTTTGTTTATATGAGAGAAAAAAAAATGTTCATTTGTAAGTTCATTCTAAAAAAATAATGAAAGATAGAGAATGATATATATCGATAAGTATATTGGTGATATTAAATGTGATATTAATAATATTTGAATACGATATTAACTGTATATATGCTGTATATATATATATATATCAATCATGTATATATGTACATACACGGTTAAGTGCGTATGTATTTAGAGGATAATTCAAAGTTAAAAAAAAAAAAGAAAGAAAAAAAGAAAAAACGAGAAAAAGTAATGGAATGAAAAAAAAAATACGTTTTATATTTTCGACTTATTTTTTTATACTCTTCTCGATTGTACCACATCAATATTGGGATACCCCATATCCATATATATATATATATATATATATATATATATACATATATATATATATTTTTTTTTTCTCTTCTATTTCTGTCGTTCTTATAGATAGAAAAAGGGATGACTGGAGCCATTAAAAATATTTTTCAAAGGTCTTTTGATCTTTTTCTTCAACCACGACGAAATGCTTTTCAAATGCATTCGAAGATTTTTCTACTGGTATATCAAAATTATTTTCAATCTGACAAAAAAATTAAAAAAAATAAAATGGAAAGACATATTTAGAGTATATCTGACGTAATGTTAACAATGTCGAGCATAATTTATTTATTTATTTTTCTTTTTTTTTTTTTCTTTCTTATTTTTCCTTTTTTCCTTTTCTTCTTTTTTTACAAAAACATATCTCACTTCATTTCTTTTTCGAAATCCAATCAGGATCGTTATTATAAATCGTTAATTATCTTGTAGTAAAATGTAAAAAATATATTTTATATATGTATATTTTTCTTTTTTTTTTTTTTGATTAGTATTAACATAAGTAATGAAAATGAAAGTTTTATTAAAAAGAGATAAAGTAAATTTCATCTATTGTACCTTTTGTATCGGGAGATTAAATTCAATGTAATATTTAAATAAAAATATTTCTCGAATTTAAAAGATTTAATTAAAAGTATTACTTAATGTAGAAATATTGTTAATAATTTTTGATTGAGAGTGAAATGTTTAACGATTTTAAATATGTCTAGTTTCTTTTAGAATTGAATATAATTCAGCTTTCAAATTTATATATTATATTGTTAAAATTAATTCAAAAAAAAAAAAAAAAGAAAAGAAAAAGAAAAAAATATATATATATAAATATAAATTTATAAAGTAAATACTTTTGGGATCAAATGAGAATATTTGAATAATTAAATTTTTATTATAAATTATAAATATTTATAAAATTTGAATTTTTTTTTTCAAATGTTATAATTTTTTTTTTTTCTTTTTTGTAAAAACATCTTACTTCATCTTTCGAAATCCAATCAGAATCGTTATTATAAATCGTTAATTATTTTATAATGATGTATAAAAAAAAAAATATATATATATATATATTATATTAAAAAAAGATATATATATATATATATTTAAATATTATTATTGCATTTAGATTTTATAATATAATAGAAGAAAAAGGAAAAAGAATAATTAATCGTCGTTCATTTAGATATAAAACATTCAATTAATATTAGCTGATTTTAAAAAGAGAGCTATGAAAAAAAAAGAAATAATAATGGAAAGAAGAAAAATGAGAAAAAAAAAAGAAAAAAAAAAGAAATATCAGGAAGTCAGTCGATGGTTCAAATTTGTTCGGTAAACGATCGTTTATTATTTTTTTTTTTCTTTTTTTTTTTCTTTTTTTTTTTTATTTTCACGTGGCACTTCGTGGCAAAAGCCATCGGCGAACATTTGAAACGTTGACGCTTCGTAGCTCCATCACGATAGATAGGATCGGATCAGCCGAAAGTGAAGTGGAGGAGGAGGAGGTGGAGGAGGAGGAGGTGGAGAAGGTGGAGGAGGAGATGGTGGAGGTGGTAGTGGTGGAGGGAATACTATTTGCAAAGCGGATCCATTAAAAGCCCCCATAGCCTCCTACTACACTGGCCGAACACGAAAGCCAAACGAAACGTAGCACATTCGATGGGTAAAGAGACGTATCTATCTGAAATCTAATTATCTGTTAGTTTTAACTATCTCGTTCATGTTACGATGATACTACATTATTAGATCCTACCATCTTCCCCTCCATACCATTCCACCCTATAACCCTCGGCCCTTCACCTCATATGATACCGTTTAATTCGATTACGAACACGCAAAGTTTGATTCTGAAGTCTAATTCCGATTCATCCGATCTCAATTTTGATATTAATGGTTACATGTTTTTTATTTATTTATTTCTTTTTCTATTTTTTTTTTCTTTTTCTTATCGTTATTATTAAAGGAAATAAAAATCATTTATTTTCAAATAAATTCGTTATATTTTCAATTATTTATTGAAGTATTTTATTTATTTGAGTTATTTTAATAGATAATTAATTAACTGATAATATTATCGTTTTGAAAAATTTATATCACACTTGATTACGAACAAAATTTCATATCATTTGTTAATTGTTCGAATCATTATAAATATAATACTTATATATTATTAATTATTCAATAATATTGCAATGGATAAATGTTTGGATTATATTTACGATCGATAAAATATCGAATAAATTGGATATTTTTTTTTATTAGTTAATTGAACGATTCTAAGTAATTAGATATAATTATTTAATAATATTATATAATTTAATAATATTTATACAATAATATTATAATTCTAAAAATTTTAATCATATATTTCGAATTATCTTGATATTTTGTTATTCTTTAATATCACAAATAAACGATATATTATTAATTATCCAATAATATTATAACTCTAATTTATTACATCTTTACGTTACATTATGATATTTCTTATTTTTTATTTAAATCACTATCAGATTACATATAAATAATTGCACTTACGTATTTATATATATACTTATATATATATAAGTAAGTGCAATTATTTATATATTTATTATATATTAGAATATTTATTTATACATTTATATATTTATATTATATATATATATATAAATATTCTAATTGTTTATAAAATTAGTGATAAAATTATTTAATTTAATTTAAAATATATATGTATATATATATATATATATATATATATATATATATATATATATACAATTAGAAATAATATTAGAAATTTTATCATGGAAAAAAATTATTTTAACAATCTGCATATCTCTGAAAAATCATTCTTTAGAAATTAATACATATACATATTAAATCTTTTCTTTATTTATTTATTTATTTTATTTTATTTTTCTTTTTTTTTTTTTTTTTTTTTCTCTAAAAAAACATTATATATGATAAAAAATTCATAATATAAAATCGTATATACAATATCAATTCAAAAAGATTAGCTTTATCTAATATTAAATCAAACTTTTCAAATAAATAATACAAACATTATCGAAGAGAAAAGAAGTAGATAAAACGAAACAAAAGCTAAAAAGAAAAAGAGAGCGATAGAAAAAGAGAGAGAGAGAGAGAGAGAGAGAGAGAGAGAGAGAAAGAGAGAAGAAAAAAGAAAAGAAAAATATCATCCTACGGATAATACTGATTATTTAGTCGAGAATAACACGTACAGTGTTCCTATCAACGAGATGGCACGATTAAATATACATTAGAAACGACTCCGTCGATCATATTGTAAACGAAAGATATGAAAGGAATATGAAGAAAGAAATAATAACAATGGAGGGCCACTCTTTATAGCAGTTCGTTAAACGCTCGACATAAAGTGCTCGTAGATATGTAGACATCGCCCATCCCTTATTTTTTTTTTATTTGTTTTTATTTTTTTTTTTTTTTTTTTTTTTTTTGTTTTTTTCTTTAATATAGAGCATATAGTCGCGCTTATCGACGCGAATCTGTTTTCAACGATAAACGTCACGAGAATGGTCGTCTTTCAACCAACCAACCAACCAATCTACCTACCACCCCCAAACCACCCTCATTTTTATCTCTCATACATCTCCCTACAGCATCTCTTTGCACACAATCCTAGCACACATCGAGAATCAACGAACGTTAGTATTTTCGGTTATGCTGGTTGTGGGGTGGTAGTTTCTCTTTCTCTCTCTTTGGCAGATTTCAGATTGCTCGGTTGGGTGGATGGGTGGGTAGAGGTAGGTAGATGGGCGGATGGGTGGGTAGGTGAGTGTATGGGATATATAAGGTATGAGCTAGGTTAGGGATGGATTCAGTTCAGGGAGGATGAGAAAGTTAGAGGTGATTGGTAGGGGAGATTTTGGGATTGGAGACTGAGGAAAGAGGAGGAGGAAGAGGAGAAAGAGGATAAGAGAGAGCAAGACGGGAGGTAGGGAGAGTATGATGGTGGTGATGGTGGTGGTGAAGAGGGAGAGAGTTGAGTTGGCCGGAGTGGTGTTTCCCCGGGGTAAGCACGAGCATATACTTGCCGGAGGCTTATTCAGACAAATCGGTGATTGCTATGAAGGCGAGCGAAAGGGTAGCCTTGGCATCATCGGCCATCGTCGGGTGTCGTCGACTATCGTCGAGCTTTTCCTATCCCGACGCGATAGAAATGTAAAAGGTAAAGAAAGAGAGAGAGAGATATATATATATATATAGATAGATAGACAGAAAGAGAAAAAGAGATAGATAGATAGAGAGTGAAAACGAATGGTAGAGCGAGAACGAGAACGACCAAGAGAGAGAGAGAAAGAGAGAGAGAGTGAGAGAGAGAGAGAGAGAGAAGAATGATTGTTTCCATGATTACAATGGAACGGAAGAGGAAGAGGAGGAAGAGGAGGAAGAAAGGTATGGGGGAGCAATCTCTTAGCGCTAACGTAGATTCGTGGCCCTAGGACTCTCGAAATATTACAGGGAGAGAGAGAGAGAGAGAGAGAAAGAGAGAGAGAGAGAGAGAAGTGTGGCGGATGAGTGGGTGGTGGGTAGTTGGTTTGAGGGGAAAAGGATGGGGTGGTCTGGTGTTAGTAGTCTGAAGGGGAAGAAGGAGTGGGTACTGTGGTACATTGGAGATTCGCTGCCCACCGGGGAATTTCGTGGCTTTGGATAATGTGTCGAGAATCATCGGGCTTGTCCCTGAACCGTTACCAAAAAGATTTCTTCAACCCCCGTCAACGGTCTACACCATCCTCTCCCCCCACTCTATTTCATCTCATCCCTCATACCACCCCCTGAGGGTTTCTTATAAGATCGTTCTTCTTATTCTTTTCTTTTTTTCTTTTTTTCTTTCTTTTTCCTCCGTTCACGTAGTTGATGTCTTTTGTATGGCCGATAATACTCGGATAGATTGATACTTTATATATTTTATATAAATATATATATTGTGTGTGTGTGTTTGTGTGTGTGTTTATTGTTCTTTTTCTTTTGCAAAGATTGTTGCCTTTCTTTTTCTTTTACTTTTTTTTTTCTTTCTTTCTTTCTTTCTTTCTTTCTTTCTTTCTTTTTTTTTGTCGAGGGACGTCCTAGGCGAGACGGGGTTAATTTAAGATACGCAGGTCGATATGTACGTAATTTTATTGCTCTGATAAGTTTTTAGTCGATAACTTTCTATGATAACTTAGAGAGCACGTACGCGCGCACGTACATATCGTCTGTTATTATAATTATCGTTATTATTATTATTATTATTATTATTATTATTATTATTATTATTATTATTATTGTTGTTGTTGTTCTTGTTGTTGTTGTTGTTATTATTTTTGTTTTTGTTTTTGTTATTAATGTACATACGACTTGTTATTTTCTTTGTCTAATTTAATGCACTATAAATTTGTTTATACATTAATATAATGTGTAAAGTTTAATACTAATCTATATGTACGGATCATACATATACATATATATATATATAAATATATATATATAATATAAATCCATGATGGCGATTCACAATGGTATTTCTTACGATAGAAATAAAATGTCGTCGTAAATTATAATCTAAATTATTTAATAAATTATTACAATTAATTCTATTGCGAAATCATTTGTGTCTGTAATTTTGTTTTCTTTTTTCCTTTTCTTTTTTTTTTTTTCCTTTTTTTTTTTCTTTTTTTTCATTAAATCTCATAGGAAAAATTTCGTAGGGAATTAATTGGCCCTTTTACACGAGGGATACGAAAAAGAAAAAAAAAATTATTAAATGTAATTATTTGCGGAAATGATAATGATATCAAATTAAATTAAATTAAATTAATTTCCTCTAATTCGCGTTTATTTCTTATTTCGTTCGAAGATAGAGAGAAAGAAAGTGAAACGAACAACGGGCAGAAAGACAAAGAGAGAAAGAGAGAAAGAGAGAGAGAAAGAGAGAGATAAAGAGAGAGAGAGAGAGAGAGAGAGAGAGAGAGAGAGAATAGAAAGAGGAAAGAAAATGGGGTACTACTTTCTTCGAAGGGAAACGAAAGCAATGGTGTTCACTAACTGAAAGGAAAGAACCGTACATTACTTAATTCGTAAAGACACTATACCTCACATGTTAATGTCTCGAAAGCAAGCACTTTGAACGGAAACTGCCAGAACAGGAAAGTAGATACTTCACAGCTGGCGTTTCCTGTTAAACAGTTAAA
>NC_140827.1:1775000-1777500 GCF_050613455.1 Vespa mandarinia | reverse complement strand
TTAACAACAATTACAACGTAATGATTTATCTCATACATATAGATATGTATAAATGATATATATTTATGTTTATTTAAAATGGCTATGATTTTGAGGATATTCAAAATTATTTTAAATCTCCTTTGAATCATTCAATTTGTATATATGTCCTTTGTGTATGTACATTTGTGTGTAGGTTTAAAAAAAAAAAAAAATCAAATTCCATTAAGAAAAATATCAAAGCAATATATGAAAAGAAGGATTAAATTAAATTTCTATAAATGAATAAATTAAATTTCTTCGACACACATACACATATAGACACACACACACACACACACACACACACACACACACACACACACATATATATATATACGTACCCATTCATGCTATGTATTCTCTCTCAGAAAAAAAAAAAAAAGAAAAAGAAAAAAAAACTAATTCTACGATCATTCTAAAAATTTATTAGATAATATTTTTAAATAACTTCTAGAATAGTTAAATATCACATATATATGTGTATATGTATGAGATCTTTAGGTAGGATGGACTAAGAATCGGGGGATTTTACGATCATCCTAAAAATATATTACCACTTTAATATAACTCATACAGTTAAATATCATATATATATATATATATATATATATATATGATATGTATGTTTAGGTAAAATGGTTACGTGTATAAAGAATCAAACGATATATAGCTGTTGTAAATTTATTAAAATCTTTTTTACGTCTCTCGTATTTTCAGAAAAAAGAAAAAGAAAAAAAAAAAAAAGAAAGAAAAGAAAAAAAAAGAAACATCAATAACCCCCCACCCCCTCTGTATTTTCGAAACTAATCTTAAATGAAAATTTTTTATACTCTCCCACCTGTCACGCTATACATAATTTTTAACGAAAATGTCATTCTATGATTATTCTAAAGAAAAGAAAAAAAAAAAAAGAAAAAAAATAAAAAACATAAATATATTTATAATATATTAATATTAAAATATATTATTCTTTCGAATAACTCTTACTGTTAAATGTTATATATATTATATATATATATATGTGTGTGTGTGTGTGTTTGTACACATACAGGGTGTTCAAAAAAGCATGGGACGAAACTTACACTACGTATTACTGCGATCAAATGGATGAGAAAAAGTTTATAGAAACTAATGTCCGAAAGTGCATTATCGGAAAGTGAAATATGCTTTTAAAGATATTTATGATTTATTGCGAAGAGTTATAAGAAATGTTTGAAAATTTCTCTCCTTCCTGCAAATATACGGGTATATCAATTCGAATTAATGATTGCCAAACTGAAATATTCAAATATTTCAACTGTATTGATAATAATAAGTAAATGCATTTCGAATACATTCAACGAAGAAGTTCATCATCTAACAATTACTATCGTATTTTTATAAATCAATACATTTTCTCATGGATCTGATAAATAGATGTTCTTAATCCATTGTTGGCCAAATTTTTGTTTTAAATCCAAAAAAAAAAATTCAATTAAGATTTATGCGCCATGAAAAAAAGTTATAATTATTTGATAAAATCTCGATAAATTAAAATGTGACCTGAAAATTACACGGGCCCATAGAGGGTTAAGTTAGAGATGATCTAAAAGACGATTATTAATATCGACGAATGAAAATAAAACGTATATATCTTTAAAAGTGTATATATATATATATATATTTTTTTTTTTTCAATAATCCATTTTTGTGCGTAAATTTATATGAACTTTTTTTTCATTCAATAAATCTCAAAGTAATACGTGTTATAAGTTTAATCACATGTTTCTATCCGTTTGAATCCCAGACGGTATTGAAAAAACACTATCGAAGAATCACAAACAGCGCAAACCGCGCTTTCCCTATATATATTTGAAAATATCCAAGCAACACGATAGCGCTTGTTTAATTTTATGTTAAGAAATACCAAGCAACGGCGATAGCGTTTCTTGTTTGAGGTAAGTAACGTGATTCTCGTATTTTTTTCATCGCTTTGAAAAATTTGACAATCCGCACGGTCAGTTGTCCACAATACTCGAAATATGCGCTGAGTTTTCTCGACATAAAATCTGAACAGCGTGATCGTGCCACTTGGGACTCAAATGGCGATATATACATATACATATATATATATATATATATATACGTATATGTTTAGGTAGGATGGCTACGAGTAGAGGATCAGACGATATTGTCGATGGGTCAACGAACGGTGACCCATTCAGCCCGTTTCCTAGTCACCATGGAAAAGGCCAAGGCAAAGAATCAGACCCATTCGAGAGAGGACGAGGAGGCCACTTGGAGTCTCCATATTCGCCAACTCAGGAAGGCCGATCGAGGTTGCTACATGTGCCAAATCAACGCTCAGCCCATGTTGAGCCAGCTGGGATGCGTCGACGTCCTAGGTATGCCTAATTGCGCAATATGCACATTCCTACTAGCCTCATACTCACAACCAACCAAGTAGACGTTTGCGGTCGCTTCTCCGCGACCGCACACA
>NC_140827.1:1767500-1770000 GCF_050613455.1 Vespa mandarinia | reverse complement strand
ATATATATAGAGCACAAAAATTATTGGACTCGTCAATATAAAGCATCGAACTATCGAACACGTGCGATCTTCTCGATGAAAGTATGAAAGAAAAAAACGTACCTCGTTCTAGATTGAATTAACGTAAGAATAAGAGCAAATAAGAAAGAGAGAGAGAGAGAGAGAGAGAGAGAGAGAGAGAGAGAGAGAGAGAGAGAGAGAGATATGGAAAATTGTTCAATCGACAATCCGATTCAATTTCTCCATTTTATGATTTAATTTTTTCTAAAAACTTTCAACTCACCCTAGTAATATAAAATTTTAATTATCTGTTTGTATACATACATATATATATATATATATATATATATATATATAAATATAAATATATATGTATATATATGCATATAAATGTATAAAAAATATATATAACAAGTAAAAAGTAATTAAGTAATTACGTATCAATTAAAAATTTCCTTTCGCAACGATATTATGGTATATTTTTATTATTAACATAGAATTATATTTTATATAGAAATTTTTTATTAATAATAAGAATTTTGACAAAACATACTAATATATATATATATATATATAAATAATGCTCAAATCTGTCTAATCGTTTTAAAGTGCAATTGAATTTGCAATAACGCTTGTTTTTCACATTTCTTTTTCAATGTTAAAAAAATAAAGATATTTAAAAAGATTTATAAAAAGGCTATATAAAAAAAAAAAAAAAAAAAGAAAATCAATCGTTCATCTGATATATATATTCTTAAATAAACATTAATTAATTTCTTTTCTTCTTCTTTGTTTGTTTTTTTCTCTCTCTTCCTCCTTTTCATTTTATCGGACTATCAATAAATTTAATTAAAATAAAATATTAAAAATGTTCATACGTTTATCAATTTAATGTCGAGCGTATAATTTTGTTATTTGTTTGAATCGATCGATTTACAAGTTTTCTTTTTTTTTTTACTAATATATTATAGGACTTTCGTCAATTAAGAGATTGCCAAAGTATCACTAGATCCTCATTTAATTATAAACCATCTATCTAATCGAAACCCTAGAGAGAGTTTTACTAGTTCGAGTTAGTAGTAAGAACTTTGTTATTAAATAAATGAAACTTTATTATAATATTACTAATAGAAGTTATTATAAATGTATTTTCCTTTCAATAAAGCTACTCGAATAACATCTTCATCTTTTTTTCATTTCTTTTCTTTTCTTTTCTTTTCTTTTCTTTTCTTTTCTTTTCTTTTTTCTCTCTTTTTCCTTCTTTTCTTCCTCCTTTTTCTTTTTAGATGCAACGTCGTATATAGATATAGATTTTTTCATTACTTTATCGCAATAATGTATCACTTTCTCCATTAGTTAAAAGTAGGCCGAAGGTGTTAGTAATTTTTATCGCGAACTATGCTCGTTCGCTTCTCAAAATATGCTCCGCCGCATTTCTTATCGGAAAAGATCTTTGAAATATGTATGTACTTACTTCCCTCTATTCTTTTTTCCTTTCCTATTTTTTCTTTTTCTTTTTTTTTTCTTTTCTTTTCCTTCTTCTTCCTTCTTCTTCCCTTTTCCTTCCCTTACAATATAGAGATATTAATGCACTTTGATTAATACCCATGTGAATATATTAATAATAAAATTAATAATATACAATTTTATTAAATATATATATATATATACATAATAAATTAAATTAATGAATACTATTATTTATTAAATATAAATAAATAAATAAATATATATATGTAGCTTTTTTTTTTATTTATTTATTTATTATTTTTTTTTATTCATTATCATAATTATTAGTTATTAATTTTTATGTAATAAATACTCTTAAATATATATATATATATATATATATATTTAATAAAAATTTTATATTATCTTTTATATTATCTATTTTAAATATTATATTAGTAATAAGAAAGGATTATTTCTTTTTCTTTTTTGTTATCTATTTAATTTCTATTTAATTGAAACTATATTAGTACTTAGGTATATATGTGAATATTAATTAAAAATAGAAAAAAAGAAGAAAAAAAAAAAGAAAAGAAAAGAAAAAAAGAAAGGAAAAGAATATAAAATCTTTTTTCATCGACACTAAAAAAAAAAAGAAAAAAAAAAAAAAGAAACATTATCTTAAAATGTCTGAAAAAATTAATAATTGATTTTAAAGATCATCCATAAATTTTTGACGCATCCTTTATATATAACTATATACATTATATATACACGCATATATATACCTATATATATATAAAAAGAGAGAGAAAGAGAGAGAGATAGTAAGTAGAATTCTTTTATATTATTCTTAGAACAATGTTGTTCACATTGTTATATTTTTTAATCTCGAATTGAAGCAAATGGAAAGGTTAAAAGAATCTTTTAAAAGGTGTGTCGTCCCTCAAGTCCACTTAAAATCGCGATGGAATTTCGACCGAGTCGCTTGGACTACTTTTGATGATCTTGTTCGATGCTTTTAAAAGGGCCCGGCACTTCTCTTTTTATT
>NC_140827.1:1672500-1760000 GCF_050613455.1 Vespa mandarinia | reverse complement strand
ATTATATCAAGTAGAATAATTTAAAAACAAAAAAAAAAAAAAAAAAGGAAAAAAAAACCCAATTTATTCGTGGCTCGTATAATAGACTAGAGTATTAAATCATACAAGTTGTATAAATATATCAATTTTATTAAAAAGATTTTATGTAATAAATTGAATCACACATTTTGAAAGTACTCTTTCGAAATCCCTTTGAAAGTACTCTTTCGAAATCTCTTTGAAATTTGAAATGAAAGATCATCAAGTTCGACGCAATTTATATGTAAAGTGTCAATGAGATCGATTAAATCGTTCGATTAATTTTTAATTCGTTAAAAATATTTTCAATAAAATCATTTTTTTTTTTTTTTGAATGGACTAATAATCTTTTTTGATATTTTAAACGAGAACATCTTTCCAACGTTCTTTACTGAGGCATTCTGTACGATTTCAACTCTATCATTGCGACCATCTCATTAATTCTCAAATTCGTAATAAGGTGGACGCCATATTAAAAATAATCTTCTTATTTCCTTAAAAACTTAAAAAAAAAAAAAAAATAAATAAATAAATAAAACAAAACAAAACAAAAAATAAAAACAGGAAAATAACATTCTCATATATGGGGCCTCACGCAGAAGCGTCTTACGCGAAATAAATTTCCCGTGAAATCGACTAAGTCACTTAATCGTAATATTTTCTTTTTTCTTTTTTGTTTTGTTTGTTTCTTTTTTTTTTTTTTTATCTTCTCGTAATAAAATAAACGCCACATATATTATTGAAAATAATCTTCGAATCTCTTTGAAAATTTGTAAACGTGTCTCAGCCTTAAAAAAAAAAAAAGAAAAATAGAAAAAAAAAAAGAAAGGAGAAAAAGAAATCAGAGAAAAATAAAAGAAAAGAAAAGAAATATTTCGCAAAATTTTATTAAAGAGTTTAAAGAGAATGGAATAGAGAAAGAGAGAGAATCGATAATTAACAATTCGATTTAAATCGAATACCCAAATTAGAAAATATTTCTAATAAATCCAACATTGAAGAAATCATTAAAGGAATTCTTTTTGTTATCTTCATTTCAGTCGCCCCAATTGCAAAAGTGCGTAATCAATTATTGGGTTCGCCATTGGACACGGATGTCTCATTGATCTGTTCAATCGAAGCTTATCCAAAGACGATCAACCTGTGGACCCGGAAGGAACAAGTGATCATGAGCGGGTACGTGTCGGAAATGACGTAAATCATATCCATAGAGCTTCTCTGAGCTTCCAAAGATCTTTCTCCCTTCCTCCCACCCTCTTCCTCTCACCCTCTTTCTCCCACCCTCTCCCTCTCTCTCTCTCTCTCTGGAATATAATCGATTCGATTTCCATCAATCGTTCAATTCCTTCATCACCCCTCATCACCCTGATACTAAGCGAAAACGATGTGTCGATGTAGCGGAAGATACGAGATCGACGAACGTAGCCAACCGGAGGAAGAATGGAAGACGACGATCGAGCTCAAGATAAAGCGTCTTCAGAAGACGGATTTAGGAGAATACACGTGTTCGGCATCCTCTAGTATGGGAAAAGCCGAAGCCACTATCAGGGTATATGGTAAGTCATGGGATGAAAATATGTCAATTTCCTTTTTTACTTTTTCTTCCTTTTTTACTCACTTTCTTTTTTTCATTCTTCTTTCCCTTCTCTTCTTTTTTTTTGCTTTTTTTGTTTGCTTGTTTGTTTGTTTGTTTTTTTTTCTTTTTTTTTTTTTTTTCTTTTTCTTTCTTTCATCTCAAACTCTCAATCTTTACTTAGATCTTCGAATTTATCTCTTTCATAAGATATACCATTTATGATACGCATCATTAATCTTCGATTAGGTTGAAAAGAAAATTGTCAAATTTCTAATGACTTTGTAAATCGTCATTTGATTACATCAGATTTTTTTTATTATAATACGTATTATTATTATTATTATTATTATTATTATTATTATTATTATTATTATTATTATTATTATTATTATTATTATTATTATTATTATTTGTTTATTATTATAGTATTCATCTAGTCTTAATATTTCGAGGATGATTTCAGAGGATGATTAATAAATCTAAATCTCTCACAATAAAGAATTAAATATATTCATCCCAGTAGCTTTCTAAAAAAACTTGTGTTCTATATGTGAACTTATTAAAAAGAAAAAAACAAATAAATAAATAAATATATATATATATACTAATAAATAAAAAGTAATAGCCAAAAAAAAGTATTAAAAATTCTGATATTGCTCGTATAGTATTTATCGATGTCAAAAAAATTTTATCATTATACCCAATTGAATTTTTCGATTAAGAATATGTTAACATTGTTTCTTAACCTTACCATTACTTCCAATAAATTTATAAATTTTCTCATATGTATATATATATACATATATATATATATATACAAGATGTCCAAAAATAATGGTACCAAATTTATACCACGTATTATTGAGATCAAATGGATGAAAAAAAAAAAAAGAAAAAAAAAGATCTTATATAAACTTATGTCCGAAAATGTTTTACATTATATATGCGGGGAAAAATAAATTTGTGGATAAGAAGAAAAAAAAAAAAGAAAGAAAGAAAGAAAAGAAAAAAAAATTACATGTACGTATATTTTCTCGTTTTTAGAGATAGAACGTGCTACGTTACCAACGCGTGCGACCTCGCCAACCTGGAGAAAACAGAACAAAGGTGGTAAATCAAAAAGCATTCTTGGGGTCTCTACGGTCAATCGAGTTTTCCACCAGCTGAGCACCCCGGCGATGCAGAAGAGTACATCCCGATTGATCTTCGGTAACAAATACTCAACGACATCGACTACCGTTGATCCACGTGGCTCATCATCGATCGTCGTAAAAGAGAATAATGGTTACACCGATGAGAAAAAAAGCGGATCTAAGAAGGAACCGAAGGTAGAAAATGTCGCGAACATCGGCAATTTTATCTTCAACAAACAAATATATACGATCTGCTTAACGTTTTTATCGACCATACGATAAAATCAGTTATATACGTTTCTCTTGATTACTATATCCATAAATATATATATATATTATATATATATATATCCATACAACCAATCTTCACCAGAAATACCGCAACAACAAACCACCACCACCGCAACAGCCACCACCGCCATTCGTTGGTCTCACTTTCAATCATATTCTTCTAACACTCAGAACCACCCCTCACCTAACCCTCATCCCTCTCACCCAACTCACATCACCCTCATACCCCTCAACCCCCCTTTTTTCTCTCTCATCCTTTGCGAGGCTGTGTCTGGACCTCCCTCCCCCCCGTACGGTGTTAATAAAAAGATGATAAGGTATGTGGTAATAATGGAAAGAGTAAAGAGGACATTAAGCCGTGTTAGGGTATAATTCTTTGTGAATTTCAAACAAGTTCTATCAGATATTGAACGCTTACGAATGTATTTTTTATGAACCTTTTGTCCCCGTCTCTTCGCGAATGAAGGAGAAAAAAATAAAGAAGAGAAAAGAAATCAAAAAAGAAAGAGAGATAGAGAGAAAGAAAAACGAGAGAGGAAAAGTTAAAAATAATAATAATAATTATTATAATAATAATTATAATAATAATAATAATAATAATAATAATAATAATAATAATAATAATAATAATAATAATAATAATAATAATAACAAAAAGATAAAAAATACGAGTAAATGGACGAGAGGCGTCCTGCTTTTTTGTTAATACTCATCGAACGTGTTTTAATCTCGGGTATTTTTGAAGGAAGCCTTCATTGTCGAAATCGATCGATCGATCGCCTTCATTTACTTTTTTCGATAGAAAATTACGGGGTACTTTTATATATATATATATATATATATATATATATATATATATATATATATATATATATAACGGATTAGTATGTCGAAAGCCTTATACATACATAAACGAACGTAAAGGGTCATGTTTTGAACGCATCGTTAGTGCCGTTCCGTTCGTTCGTTCGTTCGTTCGAGTATTTGCTAACATAACCACAAAAAAAAGAAGAAGGAAAAAAAAAGGAGGAATTTAGAGGTTAAAAAGATTTTACGACGAATGTCGTAATAAAAAAGTAAAGAAAAAGAAAGGAAAAAAAAGAAAAAGGTTAAAAAAAAAAAAAGAAAAAAGAACATCGAATGACGTCGATACAGCGATTAAAAATCTTTGATAACATTTATGTAATTTAACAACGTTTCCTTTCATTTCGTTCTCGTCTGAATGAAACTTTTTATAACCTCAAATTTTAAACTATTCGATCGATAAATAAAAAAAAAAAAAAAAAAAGGAAGAAAAAAGAAAAAAAAATAAATAGATAAAATAAATACAAAATAAATTGTAAAACAGGCGAGAATATCAAAGGATGCTGAGTTGTATAATTCCACCTAACGATGCATCATAAACCAATAAACATAGAAACATTCACGTATAAGCCGATGTTACATTAAAAGAAAAAAAAAAAAAAAAAAAAAAAAAGAAAAAAGAAGAGAAAAAAACAAAAAAAAACAAAACAAAACAAAAAAAAAAGAACAAACACAAGAAATAAGAAATCAAAAGTGGATACTTGCCCGTGTAATATATTAGATATGTTTGCGCTCGTACGTTAGGTGGTAATAGAAAGCTTCATTTCTATACGCTTTTACCTTTTGCATATCGTTATGTAACGACACCTATAAATATAAGTCTTTATAAAGGTACACGTTTCGACGTTAAATTCCATTGTCGCCGGTTAACCTACAACTAAAAGTATTTGCTCGATAACAGAGAAAAAAGCGAAAGAGAGAGAGACAGAGAGAGAGAGAGAGAGAGAGAGAGAAATATTATGGTATACATAACAAAGGACAGACATCAGTCTGATAATGATAATGGCGTTGCGATTGAAACGAATATCCTTTGTAATTTATTTTAATCGTATTACCTAATTAAACAATATAATCATTTTGTAAGTCAAAATGCATTTTCGCATAACGAGCGAATAGGCACTACCGAATCAAACTATTCGATTTTATTCGAACGCAGACAAATAATTAGCGTACTAACTTATAAATATAAGAAATAATAAGATGTCTTTATTTATCGACGTATCGAGAGCTTGCTCAGTAATAATATATATGTGTGTGTATATACATATAAAACATACATATATGTATATATATATATGTGTGTGTTTATGTATATGTATATATATATACATATATGGAAGATTCATAATCATACATACATACATACATACATACATACATACATACATACATACATACATACATACATACATACATACATACATACATACATACATACATACATACATACATACATACATACATACATACATACATACATACATACATACATACATACATACATACATACATACATACATACATACATACATACATACATACATGCATATATATATATATATATTATGAGACGACGTAAATTGTATAGAGGGCGTTGCTTGTTATTTCTATAATTTCTTTATCATTACTTTTTTTTTCTCGACCGTCGGTAATGAAGTAATTTACCTTATTATGGTAATAACTATTTAAATTGACCAATAATTATCGCGTCGTTTTTAATCTTAGATAAACTTTTTTATCGCCTTTTGTAATTAAGTTCACGTTTAAATAAGTATATTTATTAAATAAATAGTGTATAATATTAAGGGAAAATAAGAGTACGTAGAAAAGAGAATATTTTATATCGGAGATATATAATTTGATCGTATCAAGTGCTCTCATTTCTATTCGAAGTAATTTTAAGGAATGCGCTGTTCACCTTGCCCATCGTCCTTTTTTTTTTTTAATCGTTTTTTTTTTTTAATTTATCGATGGTTAGAATTTTTCTATCAAAATAATACAATTATTCTATCGTTCTTACATTGTACTTCTGCTTTAAAAGTTTTATTCACAAAGTGACAATAATTGTATGTAAGACAAAACACAATTGTGTGTATATAATATTATTATAATAGTTTAATTGGCTTGACATATTCCAAAAAAAAAAAAAAGAAGAAGAAAAGGAAAAAAAAAAGAGAAAAATTTTACGTGAAAAATCTTCTTTTTCGTATTTGATGCACGATAGCAAAAACAAAAAAGAAATGCCTAATTCATAATAATCATATTTATTATAATCTTTATATATATATATATATATACGAATATTCATATGGTCGTTTTTCTACCTCATAGAAGAAAAAGCACCAAAATGATAAAAACAATGTTTCAATGTAAACAAAATTTGAACGTAGTGATAATACATATCAGTTTTCAAAGTATATCGCTTTATCATTTTATACATATCGTAGTATTATCCTCTATTTTTATGTAGATATAAACAATGAAAACAAAAATATATATTATGGTGGATGAGGTGAACACGATAAATTCATATAAATTACTTGTGATCGTGTGATTTAAGTTAAATTTTCATTGACAAAGTACGAGATATATTTCTGTTATGTTTTTTCTCTTTTTTCTTTGTTTGTTCATTTTTTCTTTTATATAGTTCATTTGCTATACCATAAATAATTAGTTCTTAATCAACAAATATCTGCAATATTTACTTGATAATTATATTTTCTATAGCAAAATTAAAATAATAATTTCTATTGTATCAATTATATGTATGTATTACATATAGTTTTATTAAATTTACCGCATAATCAAAAACCATATCTTACTCTGTAGATAAAACGACATAAGTCAACAATATTAACGTTGATAAACGAATGTATAAAAACAAATAAGTACATACATACATACATACATACATACATACATACATACATACATACATACATACATACATACATACATACATACATACATACATACATACATACATACATACATACATACATACATACATACATACATACATACATACATACAACTAAGAAAAATATTGCATTCGATATTATGTATGACAGTGAACGTCGATTACTGCAGAGTACAATTTTTAGGTCGCATTGTGTGGTTTAGCATCACCAAGGAAGTTTTAGAATATCTGCGACTTTAAAGATATGATAAATGTACCTATTTAATAAACCCAATATATATATATATTATTACAAAACGATACTCAATATAATAATCCTATATTAATTGTATTAAAAAAAAAAAAAAAAAAAAAAAAAAAGAAAAAAATGTTGTTGTTTATAGAAAATATATTGTGAGAATAAAATGAAAAGAAAAGAAAAAAAAACAAACAAAAAAAAAAGAAAAGAAAAAAAAAGGAAATGCTCCCAAGATCATGTAATTATCAAGCTTTGGAAGGAATAACATGTTGATAAATAAATGATACAATGCAATTAGAAATGATTATTGTTTTATAAATTACAGTTGGCCTCAAAGAAATATGTTTTTTTTTTTTTTTTTTTTTGTTTTCATATTTGTTTCATCATCAAAGAAATATTAAACATACGTGTCTGTCATACATTCATTGTTTCTATTATATCATTCACACGTTATTAAATGTTACAAACATTTCCATATCTCATCCCAATATATCTTTGTACAAATCTATAGAAGTTCCTTGAAAAAGTTGCTATTCTATGTCCAAAATAATATACTAAATGCCATGAAAAGACAACTTAATGCCACATAAGGACTTTTCCTTTCTCCAATTCGTGCAGATTTCCAAAATAAACCAAGGAACCTGATTAAGAAAACACATATTAATAAGGATCATTAGAAAATATATACCATTATGATTAATTATTAATATATAATAAATTAATAATTATTACAATTATCAACGCATTTATATATAATTATTTATATTTAATAATATTAGAATTTGTATAAAAATATTGTGCACAAGTAATTGAAAATATAACATGATATAAGTTAACATATAAATGCAGTTAAAGATCAATAAAATCTTTTATATTTCATGCTATTCTCTGATACGTTTAAATTCACAAATATATAAAATAAAATCATTCGTACTTACCCAACTTTTCCTAAACGATTATCTAACAAACTTGGAGCGATAGATCTGATGTAAGTACAGGTACATATTAACAGAAGTAAGACGCATACCAGACTCTGGAAATTAAATATTGCAGACTGCCAAATACGGCAAAAATTAGTAAATGTTTCTTTTTTATATGCTGGAATAGAAATATTATTTTAAATACATTATTTAATTATAAATACATTAAATGATAAATGAATGAATATAGTAAAGAAAAAGTAATAATTTGTATATGATTATTATAAAATAAAAATAAACCTCATATGATTTTAGGGATCTGTAAAATTTTATACAAGAAAGGTTATGTGAATAGAATTATTATTTTTATAAATACATTAAATGATAAATGAATGAATATAGTAATAAAAGAAAAGTAATAATTTGTATATGATTATTATAAAATAAAAATAAATTTCGTACGACTTTAGAGAGATCTGTAAAATTTTATAGAAGAAAGGTTATGTGAATAGAATTATTCTTTTTATAAATACATTAAATGATAAATGAATGAATATAGTAAAAAAAGAAAAGTAATGATTTGTATATGATTATTATAAATTAAAAATAAAAGTCGTACAACTTTATGGTTCGTAAAATTTTATATAAAAAGGGTTATATGACATTATAATGAAAACTTCAATATATCTTACTTTTTACACTTCAGAATTAATAAATTAATATCTCATAGTGATTTACCATTATGATGAAAAAAACAGACGATTCACTGTCATCCAACAAGTTGAAGGTAACAAAAGGAGTGGCGTTCTGTTATTCAAATGTAAAATAACGTGACGACTTTGCTAGACTCATCAACGAAACCACCCTAAACAAACAAACATCAAAATAATATTACACCAGAGTAAAAAAAATAACCTATACGCATTGTATTATTAACAATATATTTTTCAAAAAATTCAAAGATTTGAAAATTTCTCGTAAAATTTTTTTATAAAAAAAAAAGAAAAAGAACATATTTCCCTATCAAATTTGTATCGTAGAAAATTTCTTCAAAATAACCAAAAAAAAAACATCTTCGCTTTAAGAAATAAACATTTTGTAATATCACTAACCAGATTCCTTTTTTTTTTTGTAAAATTAAATCTTTTTAATCAAAGTATAAGAAAAAATTTTTTCATGTTACAATTACACACACACACACACACACAACACATACACGCATTCACATACACACATCTATATTTGTATTAGCTTAGATACTTTTGTTATGATCTATCATGGCTACAACTAAAGATTCAATTACGGAATGTACCTGTAATGTTTGTAGAAGTGTACGTCTAAGAATAGATAAAATATTTTGTGTATTAGATATATATGGTTGGATGTTAGACTTTTATGTAGTGGTATGTGTATAAAATGAAGAGGTTAAGTTTTCTTACGTATAAATAGTAATTAAATTGAATTATTCATTTTATTAAAAAAAAAAAAGAAAAAAAAAAGAAGATTTAATATTTAATTTAAAAGAATCTAATGATATTGGTTTTAGATTAATAATTATCCTTATAGGATTTTTATCGAGCGAAACTATGGGACAAATTACCAAAAAGTTGGAAATTTGCTTTAAAGGATATACCTCCAGACGAATTTGGATTATGGTTATCACGAGAACGTTCTTGGTATAATTTCTTTCAATTACTATCAAATAATATTTATATCCAATCATAAGTGTAAGTCTATAATCAATAATATATCTTTTATAGCAGAAGAATATTACCCCTGTCGTTATTGGCATTACGTAAAGTTATAGATAATTTACAATTGAATAGGAATGATGAGAGTTCAAGCAATTTTTTACAATGTGAAAAATCGTTGACGATAAAGACAAAATGTAAAAATGTAAATTCTTTACATTTGTTGGATAACGAGCAACAATTAAAAGACTTAGATTTTACTTCCTCGCAATTTATAAAATTATTCAGAAAACATGTGAAAAAGAAAAAGACTCATGAAATAGAACAGATGGCACAGGTGATTATTTTATATAGAATTATAAATATTAACAAAATTTATATATGACATATATGAAACATAGATTTGCTCATATTATGCTCAAAAGTCAGAGTGCAAATCTGTGGTAGATGTTGGAGCAGGACTTGGCCATTTAGCTAGATTATTGACTTACCAATATGGATTACATGTAGCATGTATTGAACAGGATGAATTATTATCAAAAAAAGCTAGGTAAAGTTCTATTAATTTTCTTTAATTTTTGTTCTTTCTTTTTTTTTTTTTTTTTTTTTTTAATATATAATATGTATGAGGTTTATAGATTATATGATGAAGAATTGTTGATGTCTATGCGTAAACATGAGCCTAATTTCTCTCCTCTTAAACTGGAACATATATCACTGAAGTTAGAAACTTCTAATCATGCAGAAATGAATTTTAAACAGCATTTACATGAAATATTCGCTAATATTTATAATGTTAATACGGAATGTCTTCAGTATGGAATTATTGGACTACATCCATGTGGAGATTTAGCATCAATTCTCTTAAATCTATATTCGTTGACTAAAGAAGCAAGGTTCATGTGTATTGTGGGATGTTGTTATATGAAAATGACATTAGAGTTTGTATCTTATATATGTATATATATATATATATATAGACATCCTAATTTATTTACATTATTATAGGAAAACAGAATTTTTTTTACATATTTTGATTTCTTTATTAGGTACAATAATGAAAACAAACAAAAAGGATATCCACTTAGCTCGTATTTGTCATTTAAAAGTCACAAGCTTTCGTATAATGCTTTGGAAATAGCTTGTCATGCTATTGAAAAACATTGTGACAAATTGAAAAACAACAATTATGCAGATTTAATAGTACAGTATAATGTCATATGAATAATCATGCCAAAATATATATTTAAATTAATACAAATTTATTTTTAAGGTACATGCTTACAGAGCAGTTTTGGAAAATATACTTACAGAAAGAAATTTGTTACCTTCCCATAGTCAATTAAAAAATGTTAAAGTAACAACGGATATGACTTTTAAACAGTTAAGAAAACAATAAATAAAATCTTATATATATACTATAAATATATATTATAGAATTTAAGTGTTAAATTTTATATATATATTTTTTATTTTCAGATATTGTTTTCTTGCAACACGTCATCTTCAATCTGAATTACAACCAAAGGATATAGATCTTGAAGGAACAGAAGTAGAACATTATTTAAGTTATTGGTTACAAATAGTTATATTTTCATCGCTTAGAATTTTATTAGCACCATTGGTAGAAACATTAGTACTTTTGGATAGATTTTTATATCTTTCAGAAAGAAACTTAAATCCTATAATAAGACCAGTATTTAATGCAAAATTGTCACCACGTAACTTAGTTTTAATTTCTGTAAAAAATCATGATGAAATATAAATAACATCAATATTTGATATTTGCAATGTAATGTTTTAAGTTACCACCATCATAATAACCTATTAAATATACTTAAATAATAGCAAATAAAATTTCTTAATAAAAAACTTTTAATCTTCTTACATTAATCAATATGTACAGATGAGTTACGTGGTTGTTTTATCCAAAATCCCCATTTAGCAAATGTTTCGCCATTTCTTTCTTCCGTTGGACCACGAAATACTTTTATTTTTACACGTGGAACTTCTTCTATAATAAAAATAATAAAAAAATATTAATCCAAATATATATATATATATATATATATATATATATCGATTAAAATTAATGTTATACAATATTAATCGATACTATTCAAGATTTTACCATATTTTTTGTAATACGATTTATCTGACTTATTATCTTCTGACGATACATGCACTATCAACCATAGAAAAAGACAACATATGAAAGATATTTTCTGTAAAAATAACATAATATAAAATCAAAAAATAATTATATTATTATAGTTACGTTAAATGATTATTACTATGCAGTTGAAATGAGCATACCTTATATATACCAACGCATAGTATTCAGAGCATGACATATGATAGAAGTTTCGTTTGTGGTTTTATCTATAGTTTTTCTTACCAAAGAGAGAAAGTTATTTTCTAGATAAAAATGAGATCACCTTATAAAGAAATATCCGATGAAAATAATTCAATTGAAATAGGTACAAATGAAAGAAAATATCTTAAAATTTTGATAATGTATTTTCATTTCTTATATGTTAGCCACCATCCTTTATTTTTCTTTTTTTTTATTTTTTTTTTTTTTTTCGTTAAAGGAAGCACCTGATTATATCATTTTGTAAATTGCCTATACGTACATTCAAACTACACGAAAAAACATTGACAAAGTTGATTTTTAAGACGCCATTGTAGACGATAATTCCAACAAAGCATTTTAAATCTAAACGAAAGTATGGTTATCAGTTCTCAATGAAGTTCCCTCATTTTATACATATATTATTATTATTATTATTATTATTACTATTATTATTATTTTTATTATTATTATTATTATTATTATTATTATTATTACTATTATTATTGTTATTGTTATTATTATTATTATTATTATTATTATTATTATTATTATTATTATTATAATTATTATTATTATTATTATTATAATTATTATTATTATTATGCAAATGTAGAATAACAATGTAGTATTATTTCAGGATGATAACTTTGATTTGAAATTTCACAAATTAATTTCTATATATAATCTATATAATTGAACAATTTTTACTCGTATCATTTTTTTTTCTTTTCTTTTTTTCTTTTTCTCTCTCTTCTTTTTTTTTTTTTTTATTTAATGAAAACTCAAAGATATATTTTTGACATGTACTTATTGGATATTGTACATATACATATTATGTATGATTTGGCTTTGTTGTAACATATGCTTTTGTAAAAGCGAGAATAAGATAATCGTTTATTGTCTTGAAATATAAAGCCTCGTATTATCAATCACAGATTCAAAAACGAGAAAGGCTTTTTGGTACGTTCAATTGTGCAAGATACAATAGGAGAAATAATTATAGATTTTAAATGATTTTGCGAGAGAATAAACTTTTTTCAAATATTTTTACTTCCCTTTTTTTTCTTTTTTTTTTTTGTTTTTACCTATTTCATATTATACAATATATCTTCCATAGAGAAATTTTTAATTAATCATTACATTCACGTAGATAGATCATTAAAATATATTCATTGTAAACGTAATTATTATTTTGATAAATTTTTGGTTATGTTCGAAATGATAACAAATAAATTGGCTGTTCTTGCGTTTAATAATAAATAAAAGGATACTCGAAAGTGAATTAATATTAATTTTTATGACTAATTTTGTCACGAATTACGTATGTGTGTGTGTATATATATATATGTGTGTGTGTGTATATATATATATATATTAAATTTAATAATCCTTGACCTTAACCTTTAATGCTTAACGGCTACAACTCTCAATATATAACGTTTAATATTATTAACAAAGTTTCGTCTCGATCAATAAATCGCAATATATAATTATTATTATCATGTTGGAAGACATCATTGGAAGACAAGTTTCATTCTGTGATTATTAATTAACAATTCCCCATAATATTTAATATTTCGATAGTACAACAATAATTGTTATATTTTTAACCTCAGTGTATTAAAATTTAACACTTTGGTCATTATTTTTCATTTAAAATAATTTGAAACTTTTTATTTAAAAAAAATAATATTGAAACTTTTTATTTAAAGTTTCAATAATTTGTTTATATAAATATATGAAAACTAACCTTAAAAAAAAAGGTCTGATAGAAAAATTATACCTGATTATAATTTTAATCGAATATTATATAAATTTATTTGAAAAATTCAACAAATATTTGTCGTTTCGATTAAAAAAATATCACGACTAATTTATACACATATATATATATATATATATATGCAAACTAATCCTTAGAAAATGTTCTAATAAGAAAAATTAAATTCTATTGGACTATCGAAAAATTAAAAATTATTACAACGCTTTGAATGTTCTCAAATCGATAAATTGGTGTAAAAAAAAAAAAGGAAAGATAAATAATCGTAGACTTTGTAAATTATATACTTAAGTCACATAATTTTTAATATCCATCTAAATAAAATTGTTGAAATTTATTCAATGAGAGAACATTCTTCAAGCGTTTTAATTATCGACGTAATCCACGTAATGCATATACTTAGAAACTAAGATATATCTTCTAAAAGGACTTTACAAACTTTGGAAGACGTTCGATTATTCGACTAATCGTTTTGTACAATTTTCTTGTACATACATACATATACATACATAACCAAGTGCATTATTAATTTGCACTCGACGAATGCACGTTTATTTTATTATTTTATTATTGAACCTTCGATGGCACTTTCAATGCAACCTACGTTTAGGCGAACTATCATTTATATCTATGGCACAAACATGAGGGATAACTCTTTTAAATTTCTTTTTTTTCTTTTGCAAGAGATTATACTACGTACTATAATTGCAACCATCGAGCGTCATCATGACGTGCTTATTGTTCAAAGCGTACTTAAAAATTATTTATAAGGTACGCAATCAGGATTAGAAAATCCGTAAACTCATTTTTCAACAGTTTTTAACATCGACAGATTTTATATATAATATGGAAAACATCGATGCTTATAGTCTTACGATATGTAATCTAAATGAATTTTCTAAAAAGCTTTTCTTATCGTCATTCGAAAAAGAAATTTTTATTTTGGAAGACTCTTGATTTATAACATTTCCTTCGCTCATTTATAGATCTCTTCTTTTTTCTTTCTTTTTTTTCTTTTTTTTTCTTTTTTTTTTCTTTCTTTTTTATTTTATTTTTTTTAATTCAATGGTCAATGAACAGTTCAGATTTCTGAAACTGTAAAATGTTTTTTCATTCTCTCTTTTTTTTTTGTATTTGTATTTTGCATATTGTTAGATATGTCAGTTCTGGTTGAATTTAAATATACAATATATCATCAAAATATCTCTAATTATGACAGAACTCTAAGCGATCTTAAATGGAAGACACTTGATTTGTTAAATTTCGATGAACTATAATCATTTTGAAGATCGTTGGAAGAGTAAGGATGAAATCAGATGATTGAGAAAATTATTGGATGTTACGATGAGCATTTGTTTATCCTTAAAAATTTTTCTATCTTTCGATTTCAAAGAGACACTATACATTTTGTTGTCCCATTAGGATAAATGAAAATTTGCGATTCAATATTTCTCAAGCTCAGAATGAGATGAATGAGAAAATGAAAGCAATAAGAATTATATGAATCATTTAAAAGGGTAAACCAATTTCAAAGGCATCAATCAAAGCGGTGCCAGAATCATAAACACCAATTACCCCAAATAGTATACCTAAAAAGATGACAAAACAATCATACGCTACAGCACTCCATTCCATAGAATTTCTTTTAAGTTTAAGATGAAAGTAGCAAGGCCATATGAACGACAACATAGTGCCAGTGAAGGAGCCAATGAAGCCCATGAGAATACTGAAATGTGGTATGAATATAGCCATGAGAATGGTGAAGACAATAACACCGACTCTCCATGCCAGACCCCAAACTTTAAGTTCTCGATCGACCGTCCAAATCGTAGGAAAGATTGTTTTAGGTCGACCTCTGAAAAATGCTCTTTCAAGTAATTCACAGGCAGCATAATATGGCAAAGGATAAGACAATACAGCTTTAACTACCAGACAAAAATTGACTAAACCTTTAAAGCCAGGTGAATGAAGATTGTTTGTGATCACCTGTTGTGTATCATTCTGGAAAGTCAAAAAGCAAATCCATCCAAAAAGAGATTTAAAGGCAGCAGCAGCTATATGACTCCAGTTTAACATCCAATTAAACTTGGAACGATCTATCAGATTTCCTTCTAACGTTGGTAGAAAGATTTGTGAGGTGTAACTGAATACGATTACACCAAGCGAGATTGGAAAGTTTTTCATATCGATAGTCCATTTAACTTTAGACCATCCCCAATCGCCTATCTCCAAAATGCAATAACCGACGATAATGAAATTTATGAAAAGATGAGACATCGTACACCAAAAGCTGAGCATCGATACATGTTGCAAAGATTTGAGAAAGCCAAGAGGAAGTAAAAATATCCCTATTAGCATCATCCAACTTCTCGTGTCGATAGCACCTTCGGGAAAAGAACCGATCATTAAATCACCACATACAACAACGTATAAGATGCAGGTCATCAACAATTCTATTATTTGTGCAATGTTGACTGCCCTTGCACCCCATCTTGGACCGAAACATTCTTTAGCAATGGCTACGTAAGAATCTCGTACCCTAACACGTTGACCTGTTACTGTGTCGAACTCATATAGACACTCGACGAGAATCTTACCAGTGTAACAGCAAATATGTGCTATACCGACCATTGCTGCGATTGCCCAATAACCTCCTCGTAGGACTGCAAATGGTAGAGATACGATGAACATTCCCTAAAAACAAAAATATTATTTTCTATTCATTTCAATTCTTTTATTATTATTATTTTTTTTTTGTTATTATTATTATTGTAATCGATGGAACTTAAAAAGAAAAAAATTATTTGACTCATTTGAATTCGGTTTTTTTTTGTTTCTTTTTTTAATTAAACCAAAAACAATATTGTCTCTCAGATTATATCTCTCAGATCTCTTTTCTTTTTTATTTGTTTGAATTAATGAAAGATGAAAAAAAAAAAAGTATATATTTTATCTTTCTTATTTGAATTTGCTGATCTTTTTTTTTCTTAATGAACAAAATTTTTTTTTCTTTCTTTTTTTCTTTTTTTTTTAATTCAAATTTTTTATCTTGTTCATTTAAATTCTCTCTCCTTTTTTTTCCTGATAATTTTTAAAAATAATTTTTAATCTCGCTTATTCGAATTCGACAGTCTCATCTAATTGTTTTTCTTTTTTCTTTTTTCTTCTTTTCTTTACTTTTTTTTTTTTTTTAATCAATCAAACTATGATTACCTGAATAGCATTGGTAACATTCCACGCTGCTTGCCATTCATTAATCTTCACACCAGATCCACCAAATTCACCGCCACCCTCGTCATATTCGCTGAATTCTCCACTGCTCAAACTTCCTGTTCTAGCTTTATCTCTGTGGAAAAAAAATAAAAAAATAAAAAAAGAAAAAAAGATACACACACATATAGATATATATATATATATATATATATATATATATATATATATATATATAATCATGATAATATGAATTAATAACTCATAAAAATTCATAATAAGGAATAGAATTAGATAAGTAAGACGCAATTAGTTCCTTTGATTAGAATTACAAAATTGATGATAAAAACTTACCCATTTCTTTGATAACTAAATGAATCCTCAGCAATAGCAACATTATTCTGTTCCCTATATGCTTGTTCACCATTCATTGTCGTCATCTCAGTATTATCCTCGCCTTCTCCAAACGATTTAAAATCACCGGTACGAGCTTGAGGATCACCTTGACCAGTCATACCGGTACCACGAATTAATTCCATACATGGACTATTTTCTGGCCATTTAGCTTTTAATGTCTCCCAAGCAACGTTAACTGTCGCCCCAAAGGACGGTATATAAAATCCTCGAAAACTAGTCATCTTGAAAGATATTTTTTCGAATCTAGGACGATTCGAATTCGATGAGTTATCGATTAGAGTATCATATAGTATATTGATATACTAGATAAGAAATATAAAAAAAAAGAATAAAACATATATATATATATATATATATATATATATATATATATATATATATATATGTATACATATATATATATATACTTTCATAATTAATTTAAAAATCATTTTTAAAAATTATCATGAAAAAATTCACGTATATTAATGTTGACCTAATACATTAATAATATGAATAAAAATTCTAAATGTGAATTATCAATTTTTTTTACGAGTTTTAAATCAAATCCTCTTATTATGTCATTAATAAATATAAGATTTAATTTTTTCTTTTTCTATGTATTATATAAAAATGTTAAAAATTATATTTAATCACTTACAAAAAATCGAATTATTTCTTCTTTCTCCGATGAAATCAAATGAAAAGGTTGAACCTTCTTCTTCTTCTTCTTTTTCTTCTTGAAGAAGACACGATTAGTCGGTCGGTCCTCTTCTCGTTATATAAGGAAAAAACGATTGCCAAGGAAACTAATCTAAAAATTGATCCTTAATTCGAGAATAAAGATCCATGAATGGAATAAGAAGAAAATGAATTTGAAAATGATTTGACTAAACTAAGAGGAACACAACGAGAGCATGGCGGTCTATGGGTGATCGTCGAGTTCCTAATCACAAAACCCTTAATCGTCGCATTGACCAAGGGAGGGTTGTTCGCTACTGGGATTGGAAGATCGGGGAATATGGCCAGCATCCCTCGAACGCGCAGGGCTCGATCGATCATCCACTCGCGGTCCATGATATGATGAGATATTACATCTCGTTTCAAGTTCATCTCTACGATTTTTTTTTCTCTTCATTTTTTAGACAACCCATTTTTTTCATTTATTTACATTTATTATTTCATTTGGTTCATCGACAAGTCCCGAATTTTTTCGAATCTTCTCGTCAACAGTATTTTTTAATATAAAAATATGGAAATTAATTCAGAATTTTTTTTTTCCTTTATTTCATTTTATTCATTTCGTAAAATTTCGAATCTTTTCTTCAAGACTTTTGGAAAAAGATTGATATTAATTCAATGTTCTTCGTTTAGCTCTGTTCATGGAAAAGTTTCGTATTTTTTCGTCAACTTTTTCTTTGATAAAAATTGAAACTTAATTCAATATCTTTTTTATTCAATTTCGTTCGTTCGAAAAATTTCGAATCTTTTCGTCGTGACAATTTTTTGAAGAAAAAAAATTTGAAGTTAATTAAATTTTTTCTCTTTATTAAAATTTTTTTTCATCGAAGAATTTCATCAGAATTTGTTGGTAAAGATTGAAATCAATTCAATTTCTTCCTTTTTTTTTTTATTTAATTTTATTCATCAAAAAGTTTCGAAAATCTTCAAATCTTTTCATCGAAATTTTTATGTAAAAATTGAATGAATTTTTCGAATCAGATAATAGAATAATAAATTTGGAAATGGAATGAATTAATTTGGATCATAAGATGAAACTTCGATTATTTAGGATAAATGATTTATTCCAACATTTCTTAAAAAAATAATTCATGCATCAACCACGTGAAATATATCAGAAGTCAAAATTTTGTACGGCTTAATATTTATAAGATTCGAATTTTTTTTTTGAAATCGTCTCTTTCTTGTATGTGTATGTGTGTATGTGTATATATGTATGTCTATTTTAAAGTTTGATGAAATAGTAAAAATATTTTTTTTTTTTTATAACAATAATAGCAAGAGTACCGATGACGACAATTAAGATGTTTTTTTTCTTTTTCTTTTTTTTTTTACTTTTCATCTACATATGCAATTTGTTTTTTTATTTTTTGTGTTTTATTTTTTTAATTTTTTATTGCACATCAAGCAATCGATTGTTATTGAAAATATTTTCTTTTTCTTTTTCTTTTTCTTTTTTTTTTCTTGTCTAATAATAAATGACATTTTTTATATATATGCAGGTATATAATATATTATTGCGTACAAACACTAAAGGTGTTGTATAATCACATCGAACATACACACACAAATATATATATATATATGTAGATATATATATATATATACACATATATATACATGTATATATATACATATATATATATATATATATATATATATATATATATATATATGCATGCGTGTGTGTGTGTGTGTACAATTAAGATAATGTTTATTTATGATATTCACAAAAATACGAAATAATATGATTGTTCTTACGAAGCTATTATTTTTTCTACCCCATAGATTTCTACTCTTAAATGGTAAGAAAGTTTTTTCTACTAGATAATCACGAATTTTTTTTCAAATTGTAAGCTGTTTATGAATTTTTAAAGATGATATATTAAAAATATATATATATATATATTTATTTATTTATATATATTTATATTCATAATAAATAAAAAAGAAGAAGAAGAGAAAAAAAATTTGTTTTTATTACTTATCTTAAATTTTTCACAGTGACTTTTTGGTAGTTATTATCCTTACGTTTATTATCTTAATTAATTTTCAATGGTGGATTTTTTTTTTTTAATTATTTCAACTACCAAAAAGAAAGCCGTGTAATTATAAAGATAAAGTGATAAAACATCTATATTATTGTACAAAAACTAATATTACGTATTAGCATCACTATTTTTTGGTAACACTTGTGCGATTAACGTAAAACATTCTTTTATGTGTATTATGCAAATGTGTACATCAATTATTTAATAAAAATTAAAAGTTGGAAATTTCGGTTTTCTATTATGAATTTCTTTTCTGTTTTTTTTCTTTTTTTTTTTTCACATTATGATGTTAAATCGTTCAATTAAATATTTATATAATAATATCATTTGACACATCATATTCAACGAAAACGTAACTATAGCTGATTTCATTGTCAGTCTTTTACCTTTTCTAAGAAAATGCATAATAACATACCATGACATGTGTGTATTTACATAATTTTTGAGAATTTTATAACATTATTTTGTACATGCAGGAATGACACACAAATGTAATAAATGTATAAATAATTTGAAATACAAGACTCTTAAGAGACTGATTATAGCCACCAATTTGAAAAAAAAAAATATGCTTAAAAAATACGCTTAAAAAAAAATAATACAATATCTTAGAAACCAAACCTTGTACTAGCAATATTACCCATTAAGCATAAAATATTCAAGAATCTACGATCAATTATATATATATGTGTATGTGTATATATATATATATATACATACTAGCAAGAAATTAAATGTACAGATAAACGTTAATAAGACTATATGGATTGTAAATCGTCAATAATTGTTTTAAATAACATTTTGCATCATCATTGTATTATACAAGCAATAATGTGCACTTAAATCCTTATTTATATTAAATACTCCTTTTAAAGTGTCTAATAATGTATTTATAACACAGTGACATCTAAGACGAAGGCAAAATTTAATCATTTCATTACACATTTATCTGCTGTACTTTGAATGCTCAATGGAAATTATTTGTAGTTAAGTGTACTGTAAAATGTTTATTAAATACGATATCTTATTTACTCATTAACATCTCTTTGTGTTTGGTGAGAATCACTATCAGACGTTATACTTTCAATAGCACTATCTTGTTGTGAAAGTGTTTCTGAACTTCTAGCTACACAAACTTTATTAGATTTCATTTCTGTACGACCAGATTTAAGACTCTGATCTGTGAGATTTGGACTTGAAGTGGAATGTAATGAAGTATTAGGTTGTGGAGGTATTGGTCGTTGGCATGAATGTAACATTAATTCTGGACCTCCACCATATGTATTTAAGAAAAAGTGCCATAGTTCTTCTGGTATTTGTCCACAATCTGATCCTACAAAATACATATTTTATAATAATGAAAAATAAATTGAATGTATATTTCTATTTTAATCATAACATCAGAGAACTTACCAACTTTAAGTATGTTTTGTCCATTTTTATTTACGACAATTGAATTGTTATCAATTGGTCCAGGTGGTTGAGTTTCTTTACCTCTAACAAAGCCTTGCCATTGTCGCAACCAGGCCATTGCCAAACCATAAATAGCACTATGATTTTCTGTATTATGATTTAATCGTTGAAATATTTCCATCTCATACTGTCTTCTTTTTTGCAAAGATTCATACTTTTCTTCACAACTTGGACATTCATAAAGTTGTGTACATGCTGGTCCACCACCAAATCTAAAAGAATCAGGTAATTTTAATTAAGAAGACTGTATAGAAATTTATATATAATAAATAAAACAAATTATGTTAATATTTTTTTTTTTTTAACTCTGTTAAAACACTTACGTATTATAAAGATATTCCCAAACAGCTTGTGGTATTGGCATACAAAGTTTATCACTTATTTGAGCTGTCATTGGATTTTCACCACCATGAGGGCAAAGGAAATCAGAATTATCTATAGGCCCTGGTTCAGAAAATGTATTAAAACGATTTATCCATTGTCGTGATACAAAGAAATTTAGCTCGGATGGTTCACGAGATGAAATTTCCATTAATTCCATTGTTCTATCACGTAGTTGCATCATTTCTGGAGACCACTTTTTATAAAATAGCACATAAGCTTCGCAATGTTTAACAGTTTCTGGTGGAACCTCCGTAACACATTGATCATCAAATTCAAACCATTTATTAACAATAGAATTCAATGCATAACATGTATAATGACCACCACCAGCTGTACCATGATGACAAATAACAGATATCAAGTCATATGTAGTAACTTTAGACACGCATTCCTTATGCAAGTATGGCCTCATATCTAATCCTTCTAATGGAAAAGAGACATAATTTGCTATTTTAGAACTAAACATTAGTTCATGACGAAATCTTTTTAAATGAACACAAAGTATTTCTGGGAGCTCTAGTACTTTAGAAAATTTAATTCCATTACGAAGTTTGTTGCACTTCTCACAACTATACATATTATCCCCTTTTAGCTCGTCAGCACTGAAAAATGCAGAGAGACAGTCATGAAGGCTAACAACTGGACCCCAAAACCAAGAACGCATCCATTGCAAAAACCATGAAAGCCAACCATTCTGATTTGTTACATAAACAACATCAGAACATGGCCCTGCTTTTTGAGGTGTAAGAGATCCCTGATGTAACATGTCAATATGATCTCTACTTGGAATAGGTAATGATAAATCTTGAAATGTTTCTACTCTTGTAGAAATCCTGTCACATGTTAGACACTGTACACTGCTTAAAAGCTTACCATCAAAAATATCACTTATGATACTTCTTGTTTTCATTTGTTTTTTGGTACGATGTTTGGCAGGTGAATTTGGTGCAGATCTTTGTTGCTGAGGAAAAGATTGCTCAACGGTAGATTTTTTAATACTTCTATTAGTAAACTTATTTCTTAATTTTTCTGATTGAGAAACACGAGAATAACGTCTCTTTGTACCACGTTCTCCTTCATCACTTAAAGAACTCTGCTCGCTTACTCCTGAATCACATGTTTCATATTCACCATCTGACTGACTTGAACCATTTCCATCTACTTCAGTTTCATCATCGTCGGATGAATGTTCACCGAGGCCTTTCAATCTTAGCAACATATCTTTGTCATCTTCTATGTGTTCCTTTAATTCTTCATGCAATTGGTCCATAAAACATCTTAAAAATTCTTGTGTATCATGCTGATGATATCCTCTAAACATAGGATGAACAGTTCTAATACCAGATAAAATGCCATGTGGCACAACGTATCCGCGCGTTTTCCTATTCCACATATCTCGGATAAGATTTAAATAACATAAACTCAATGCAGGCTTCTTATCTTTGGACATATAATGTACCAAATGACCACAGTCCAAAAAAAACTGTGTCAAAGGTGGCACATTGGATAATGCTTGAAGTGCTGCATTCATGTAACAAGTATTACCTATATTTTGAAGACCAACTAAGCCTCTTGGTTTACCAGAAAAATCTTTACTTTCGTCTGAATCTGTGCTATCTGGAGAGTCGCCAGATTTCTCATTAAATAATCCTCTATCATTATTTACTTTATTTACAAACCATTCCCCATAGAATCTATAATTGATTAAAATTGTAACATTGATATATTAAAAAAAAAAATAATAATAATGCATATATTAATATCTATTAATTTTACTTACTTGTCCAGCATAAGCCTATCCAAACCATCCATTTTATTATCAATATTATTAGGTGCATCTCCAGAAAATTTACTTCCCATTGTTTTGATATCTATTTGATTAGGTGACAATGGTGGTGATGGTATGTATCTTGAAAGAACTTCTTTTTTACAAGCATAACACCATATACGATTCGTAGTAAGATTTATATGAGCACAATGAGCAGGAAACATTTGATTATGAACGGTACTATGATTTAAATGCGTTTCTGCACAAGCAACCCAACGACATTCAGGGAAAAGACATAACCAAAGATTCGGTCCATTACAATTACAATCATTGCACTTATTATTATATCTGTCTTTTTGAGAAACTACACTTTCGATATAGGAAAGATCGCCATGGTTAGCGATATGAGGACAATTCCTTGCTACGACTGGCATTTTGAATTTATAGATTTCCCTTCTCCAGCTTGAATCGATTAAGGGGCACTGAATGACACATATGACTTATCTTCTAACATTTATAGAAAATTTAGGCTATGTTCTGCTCATGTTGACGTTCCAATCGTTTTCTAACCTGCTCCAAACACGTCTCACTCGAATATGATCGAGGATTCACCATAAAAATGATTATCATTGAAGGCATGAGATCCAAATTCTCAATAAATAAGAAACCATAGAAGATACATTGGTGATGATAACGTAGACATTTCCTATTGGTTGATATTTTATATTTCAAAAACATGGCGGAATTTATATCGTTTTGTGTCTTCAATATTTTATTATTTCAAGATTGTGTTTTTCCATATATTTTTCCATCCAAAATCTTTTATTGTCATTAAATAATTTTCTTATCGTAAAAATTGTATCATGTTTTTAAATCAATTGTTTAAATTGTATGAATCATGTTTACGAACGCCATGATATATTTCTAAATTCTGATAACATTGTTGATCTCTTTAGAAATACAGTTCGTGGTTCAATCCAAATACACACGCCGCTAGACGGACAGTCCAATTTTTTCCTTTTTACCAAACTGTCTAAGTTTTAGATTAACAACGAGTAATATCGCACATGGATTAATAATTTTCAGTGAATGTTAATTATTCCATGTGTATTTATATTGAATAAAAAGTAAAAGTAAATATACTTTTCGAAAAAACAATTATTTAGGTAATTTTTTTAACGTAACACTTATTCGTGACATAAAATTAATCTACAACGTGACCTTTATATATCATAAAATAAAAATTTTATGATTATAAAAAATTATTAAAAAAGTATCATATATATTTTAATAATATACAAAGAATATTTTTTATTAATATTTTATGATATAGAAATATATTTTAATAATCTGATGCAATATGTTATGTATATGTTATATTGTATGTGCATTTAAATTGATATAAATTATTTATTTATTTTTAGTAAAATGGTGTTATCTTGTCGATTTTATAAAGAAAAATATCCAGAAGTGGAGGATGTAGTTATGGTAAATGTACGAAGTATAGCTGAAATGGGTGCATATGTACATTTATTAGAGTATAATAATATCGAAGGCATGATATTACTTTCTGAATTATCTAGAAGACGTATTAGGTCTATTAATAAATTGATTAGGGTAGGCAAAACTGAACCAGTTGTTGTTATAAGAGTAGATAAAGAGAAAGGTATATATATATATATATATATATAACATAGTATTATTAATATTTTAAATAAGTTATTTTGTATAATTTAAGAAATGTGTAATCTTGAATAGGTTATATCGATTTGAGTAAACGACGTGTATCGGCAGAGGATGTAGAAAAATGTACAGAAAGATACGCCAAAGCTAAAGCTGTAAACTCCATCTTAAGACATGTTGCTGAATTGCTACATTATGACAATGATGATCAATTAGAGGAACTCTATAAAAAAACAGCATGGCATTTTGAAGAAAAATATAAAAAACAGAAAGCTTCTGCTTATGATTTCTTTAAACAATCAGTACTGTAAGTTTGATCATAAATATTTAATATTATATTGAATTTTTCTTGATTGTTATAATAATATTTCTGAATATACTATTACTTTAGGGACCCCTCTATTTTAGCAGAATGTGGGCTTGATGAACATACAAAGGAAGTATTATTAAATAACATTAAAAGAAAATTGACTTCTCAAGCTGTTAAGATTAGGGCAGATGTAGAGGTTGCTTGTTATGGTTATGAAGGAATCGATGCAGTTAAAAGTGCTTTAAAAGCTGGATTGGCACTCTCTACAGAAGAACTTCCTATTAAAATTAACTTAATTGCTCCTCCTTTATATGGTATATATATATATATTTTTTTTTCCTAAAATATTTTCAATCTGTGTTCTTTTTTATTCTTATTATTTTTTCTTATTATTATTATTATTATGAATATCATGAATTTCATTATACATATTAAATAATGTTTAGTCATGACAACATCAACACCAGAGAAACAGGATGGTTTGAAAGCATTAAGCGATGCTATTGAAGTTATACAAGAAAAAATAACATTCTTAGGAGGAGTATTTAATATTCAAATGGCTGTAAGATCTAATTTTATTATAATAAACTTGTATAAAAAATATTTTAATATTTTTAATAATAGGAAATTATAATTTTAGAAATATTAAAAAATTCAAATTTAATTCACAGCCAAAAGTTGTTACTGCTACTGATGAAGCAGAATTAGCAAGACAAATGGAACGAGCTGAGTTTGAAAACGCAGAAGTTGCTGGAGATGATGACGATGAAGAAGAAGCAGAAGGTATGGATGACTTCAGTGGTGGAGAAGGTGCAGAAGACGATAAAACAGGACATGAATCTACAGAAGAAGCTTGAATCCATAATTTTTTACCAATTCATAAATCCAATTAATAGACAAATATAACGTTTTTTATTACACTTCCCTTCTAAATAAAAATAGTTTTACTTTTATGGATATGAGATTCATATATCACTTTTTTAAGATTTAATACTCAATTATTAATTACCTTGCAATCTATTGCGCTATCTATACAGATACTAATTAAATATAGAATGATAAATTTTCTTTACTATTTTCTGATTAATAATAAATAAAATTTAATGATTACATATTACATTGGAATGAACTTCCATAGAAATATTTAATATTCATCTTTTAAAAAATAAATGATAAGATAAAACATTGATATAGATCATCATCAACGCATTCAGTTTTCACATTTTTATTAAAACTTTACACAGTGTCATTCAAACGATTTAATCATTTGCAATTGTAACTTCAACCTCTACACCAGGTTCAATAGAAATACTTGTTATCTGTTTAACAATTTCTGATGGAGAGTACAAATCGATAACTCTTTTATGTATTCGCATTTGGAAACGATCCCATGTTTTGGATCCTTCACCACAAGGAGTTTTACGAGTTGTAATTCTTAAAATCTTGGTAGGCATACGAACAGGTCCTTTGACCTTCAGCTTCTGTTTCTTGGCCCCATTAATTAGTTCCAAACATACTAAAATTTCCAAAAAAGAATTCATTTGTACATATACATTTTATACTGTGCATACATATTCACATATATTTATGTAATATAGAAATATAAAAATCTACCTTTTTCAAGAGAACGAACATTACGAGAAGTAAGTGTAATCCTAATACGATGAATAGGAGCAATTTCTTGTCCTGGCTTTTCAGGATTATCTGTCTTGGTACTTGCCTACGAATAGAAAAGCAAACTTATCAATATTTTGTTTTAATATAACTGAATAAGTAAATTACAAAAACAAAAGAAAGAAAAAGTTTTTATTAAATTTAAAATAAACATTCAAATAATGCTTATACAAACGAACAAGATCATAAGCGTCTATACAATATACTGTACATCATAACCTTCAAATTACATTTTTCTATCTCAATTATAATAAACCAAATAATTATTATGTTTATATTATATGATTAAAACAAAGTTCAATATAAAATAATAACCTACCATTGTTTAAAACTTTTCCCTGGTCGAGATGATCAATTCATATACCTACAAACTGACCAGCGCTGAACCAGTTTACGTACACGTTGCACGTGTCGAGTCGGAAAAGAGAGATAAACGTTGTAGCAATTACCTATATACGAATATTGCACTTCGTGACAAAGTTAATAGATGACGCACATGTCGCCAAAGGATAAGAACATTTCAACTTACCGTCTAGTAAAAAAGTTAATTCGCGGGACACGCCATTTCTTTAGGTTCTAACGTTTATTGGATAAAGAGCTAAGGAGACGCGACAGATAAAGAAAACAAAGGTTGTATATTAAAGATTAAAAAATTCTTAGACTTGTAATTTTATATTTTGAAAAAAAAATATTCCTAAAAAAGATTGTAAAAGAATAAATTGATTTTTAAAATCATTAGAAGACTTTTGGTCCACCTTGAATTAAAAATTCCAATATTACTTTATTGGTCAACCCATAATATAATATTAATAATAATAATAAATTTTATATTTATTTTATTAAGTTTGAAATTTAAAAATATTTTATTACATATTTATTTGAATTGTATGCTAGCATTTATGTAATATGATAGCATTTATTTAACATACTTGAATATAAGATTAGGTTAAATATTGTAGTTATAAAAAATATAATAATTACGTTTCCTTGTATCTATCATGATGTTAAATATCATATAGCGATCATTTGAATAAAAAATCAGTACGATAAAAGTTAAATTAATAAATATAACACTTTATTAATTTATAGTCCATTTTTTTATAATAAAAATTCAAATTTCATACTGTCCGTTAGATAATGCTCTCTCTTCTGTATCTTTGATTCTATTTTATATCCTTAAAATATATTTTTATATATAGTTATATACATTGAAAATACTTCACTTTAAATTGTATTAATTACTCGTAATATGTTACATTGTAAATATTTATAACCTATATATAAATCATAATTTACGATAGTATTAAATTGATATACGAATTAACCAATAATTTTATGGGATCATCTATCGCGCGAAATTCTTGTAATACTATTCGTAATATCGAAACCGCCAAATCTGTATTATATCGCTAAATGGTGAAGATGTTAGATCGATTAACTTGAATTTGAAATACAAAAGTATCCAAGGATTGTAATTGGTGCGTTAGGTTGTCTTTAATTTATTCAACCAATCATCTTTCGTGCATCATAATATATTCGTCTTGTTGAAAAGCGATTCGGTCGTTGAGTCATATAAGTGTAACCATATGCAACTAACTTCAAACGTTCGGATTGCGCTGTCGCGTCCTTTGACACGCTTAACCGTTTAAGAAAACGATTTCGCCACTTTTTCGCTGACGTTTTGACTATTCTACGATGCCAAGTATTTACAGAAAATTCAGAAAATTACGTCGAAGACGACACGTTCGTACTTAGTAATAAAGATATCGTGAGTTAATTCTGAAAATTAAGTTTGTGCCGTGTGTTCATCAGCTACATTTGCTTTATTGATATTTTGAGTGTCATAGGACTTTTAGTGCCTATGCATATCTTGAGGTAAAAATATCATTAATATAATAATATATTTATCAATATTATATATATAATATTATGTAGTTTACCAATCGAACAAATTTTTTACATATAATATTGTTTATGCCGTCTGTTGTATCGTGCATAGAATCAGACATAACCTACAACATGTGAGATTTGTAATTATTCACTAAACAGATATTACTATCTACAGAATATCTGTGCGTCTACATATATATATGTGTGTGTGTGTGTGCGTGTGTGTGCGTGTGTGTGTGTGTGTGTGAAATTATTAAGAAATAATATATCATTAATTGTTTGAAATAATTTAACTGTTTTCTCTTGCTTTTAAATTAATTTATTTTATTTTATTTTTATGTTTGCCTTAATGTCATGAAATGAGTATTTAATGCAATTCGTATTGAATTTTCTATTAAGAAAAAAATTATTATTATTAATAAAGACTAAAGAATATATTTATTTGATAAAATATAAGAAAAAGTATATAAAAACTGAAGTATTTATATTTTCTTTATAAATATAATTACTTTACAGAATTTGGACCGTGTTCTAGATTACTTTTAAGAACAAATAGTTTCCTATACATAGTTGGATTACTTGAAAGACATTATGTCAGAAATTGTTTACCCTCAAGGGTGTAGATCTGTTACTGAAGATCTAGGCCCAGATGAATTGATCAGAAGGCTTAAGGTATATTATTATAAATAGTTTTCATTTTTCTAACAGATATGTTTTTAATTGTTATGATAAATATGTTGAGAATAACATATTACTTTATTGGGTATACAGACATTGGCTCATACATTACAAGCTATGGGTCAAGATGAAGGAATGTACCAACAATATATTCCCTTAGCTTTGCATTTGGCAGAAGAACATTTTTTAATGCATCAAAGTAAAGATGTTCAATTGTTAATTGCATGTTGTATTGCAGACGTACTAAGAGTTTATGCTCCTGAAGCACCTTATAAGGATGCAGATCAGGTACAAACATTTTGTATATTAATTGATCGGCATACTTTTATATTTCTTAAAAGGTCTAATGAAATATATCAATATCTTCACAATAATGTTTTTAGGTGAAAACAATATTTCTGTTTTTAATCAAACAACTAGCAGGTTTAAAAGATCCTAAAGATCCAGCTTTCAAAAGATATTTTTATCTTCTTGAAAATTTAGCATATGTCAAGTCCTTTAATATGTGTTTTGAACTTGAAGACTGTCAAGAAATTTTCTGTGCACTTTTCTCTCTTATGTTTAAAATAGTCAAGTAAGTTTCTTTTATTTTTCTCTTTTTCTTTTTTTGTTTTTTTTCTCTTCTTTTTCTTTAAGGATTACAAATATCACTTCGACTATTGTTTGATAGTTATATTAAATATAATTATTATTACTAATCTTTTTAGCGATGAACATTCTGGAAAAGTTAAAAGCTTTATGTTGGATGTTCTTTGTCCGCTTATTACTGAATCAGATATTGTCAGTAATGAATTATTGGATATTATACTTATGAATATAGTTGAACCAAACAAAACGCAAAAGAAGAATGCATATTTACTTGCTAAGGAATTAGTAATTAAATGCAGCGATACATTGGAACCATACATTCAAGCAGTAAGTGTGATATTTCTTTCTCTTTCTCTCTCTCTCTTTCTCTCTCTCTTTCTCTCTCTTTCTCTCTCTCTCTCTCTCTCTCTCTCTCTCTCTCTCTCTCTCTCTCTCTCTCTCTCTCCCCCTCCCTGCCTCCCTCCCTCCCCCTTCTTTCTATAATATATTTTTTGTAATATATAATAATATAAAATTAAAAATCACAATATATTACAAATAAAATTATGATATAATATGAGAACATTCCAAATTCTATATGTTTACAGTTTTTTAATCATGTGTTAATCTTGGGAAAGGAAGAAAAAAGTTTACAAATTTGTAAAAAAGTTTACGACTTGATTTATGAGTTAAATCATATCTGTCCAAGCGTCTTGTTGTCCGTCCTTCCACAATTAGAATGTAAATTAAAATCTTCATCAGAAACAGAAAGATTAGGAGCAGTAGCATTATTGGCGAGAATGTTTTCTGAAAAGGGGTCTCAATTAGCTGTTCAACATACACAATTATGGAGAGCATTTTTGGGAAGATTTAATGACATAAGTGTTTCCATTCGTATTAAATGTGTCCAGTATTCAATGCATTTTTTATTAAATCATCCAGAACTTAGGAAGGATATAACTGATACATTAAAATTAAGACAACATGACGCTGATGAAAGTGTTAGATATGAAGTAGTTATGGCTATAGTAACAACTGCTAGGAGAGATTTTGAAGTTGTCTCAGACAGTGAAGATTTACTTGAATTTGTAAAAGAAAGAACTCTGGATAAGAAGGTATCATAATAAGTTACATATCAAACAATTAATAATTATATATAAATATATATATATATAATATGAGGTCTTTTATTTTTTTTTTTTTTAAATATAACTTATATTTTGTGTCGTTAGTTTAAAATTAGAAAAGAAGCAATGGCAGGTCTTGCTATGATATATAAGAAACATCTGAATGACTCAGATGTACCACAAGCTACAAAAAAGGCTGTTACTTGGATAAAAGACAAAATATTGCACGGTTATTATATGGCAAGTATGGAGGACAGATTATTGGTAGAAAGACTATTAAATACATGTTTAGTTCCCTATCAGTTACCAGCAGAGGAAAGAATGAAAAAGTTATACCATTTACTTGGTACAATAGATGATCATGCATCTAAAGCTTTTGTGGAATTGCAAAAACATCAACTTGCGTGAGTAAAATTATACATGGTATTATATGTATATATAGTTTTTCATTTTCATCTGTTATTATTGTATCATGTAAGTATTATATTATATAACAAGAAATATGTATATATTATATTGATAAACTGATGTCGATCAATGTTTATCAAATGATATAATTTGTGCATTGTAGGGTACGAAGGGCTGTTGTCGAGTGGCTAGAAATTATAAAACGACCAGAAGCTACAAACGAGTTAATGACAAAAATTCATCAAATTTCACGTTTTTTACCTGATCCCATGAAAGTACAGGAATTTTTACAAAAATTTAATGGACATATGAAGAAAGATTCAGCATTATTACAAGGCATGGAAACAATTGTTCAACCTAATGTTTCCTGTAAAGAGTGTGCTGATACAATAAGTTTAGTTTTGAAAAAATTGGGTCAACCAGTAATGACAAACTTATATTATAATACAATAAAGATGTTATTGGAAAGAGTGAGCTCTGTTATGATTGATGAAGAAGCAATCAGGGTGAGTAGAATATTATATAATTTATGATTATATATATATATATTTTTTTTTATTTATAGATTATTTAGAATGCAATATAATATATCAAAATTTTACAGGTTTTAATAGGATATGTATTAGATTGTTTAAAGGGAGGTAATGTAATTGAAGAAGTTGGTTTGAATCCAAATAATGCCGGAGAAAAGGGGTTAAGACTGCTAGTTGTAAGTTAATTTTTTTATGTAATTTTATTCCGTTTTAACTATGTGATTATAAGATTATAGATACGAAATAGTGCATATCTATATGTTTAATTTTTTATTTAAAGTACTTAAACAGTATATGAATTGAAAAACTGTAACAAGATAATAACTTTAAATCTTCTAATAATAATATGATAATTTTGCATTTTCAGATGTTGTCTTTCGTATTTGGCCCACATTTTCTTCATAATGATATTTTAATGCAATTGGTACATCTTTTAGAATTAGAGGATGAGATGGTAGGACCACTTGTCCTATCAATCTTTACATTTTTAGGAAAATACAAACCTTTATGCGAGGTAGCACCTGATATTATGAATCTTATGGTACCAATTTGCAAAAACTTTGCTGAAACAGGGACTCCAAAACAAGCGAAACAAGCTGTTAGGTGTTTGTTTGTTAATATGACCAATATTCACGATAAAATTTTTCCAGAAATCATTGAAAGAATTAAAATGACATTAACACCCACATCAGAATTTTATCGAACTTCTATAGTTACATTAGGTCATATAGCATATAATTTGCCAGATAAATATCAAGTACAAATAAAAAATATGGTATCAAGAAAAGTATGTACATATATATATATATATACATTCATACATACACATACACATAGATATAATCATATTTATTAAATAGTTTAAAAATGTAGTCAATTTTTATATTTAATATATGATCTTATAGATTGTTAAAGAATTGCTTGTAAAAGAAAGCAGTGAACAAACAGCTGATACCATTGAAGGAGAATGGTGCCGTGAAGATCAGCTTCCTGAAGAAACACGTTGCCGATTAGAAGGTTTGAAGTGCATGGCACGTTGGTTATTGGGTTTGAAAACTGACGTTTTGTCTGCACAGAAAACGTTTAGGATGTTGAATGCATTTGTTGTAAATAAGGGTGACCTTTTGCAACAAGGACGTTTAAGTAAAGCTGAGATGAGTTGGTTACGTTTACAGGCTGGTTGTTCAATGTTAAAAATTTGTGAACAGAAAGGAGTTGGCGATCAATTTACAGCAGAACAATTTTATAATCTTTCTCAACTTATGGTGGTACGTACATTGTTTTACATGGATCTGATATTTCAGTATAAATGTTTGTACAAAATTGGTTTTTTTTTCTTTCTTTCCTTTTTTTTTTTTTATTTTATTTTATTTTATTTTTTTATTTTTCTAGGATGAAGTTCCTCAAGTTAGGGAAGCCTTTGGTAGTAAATTACATAAAGGACTTGGTAGAGGAATACCAAACAAATGTTTACCATTAGACTTTATGGGATATTATGCTTTGGCAGGCAAAGAACAAGATAAAAGATTGAAATGTTTATTGAAAACATATATGCAAACTGATATAAACAAAAGAAGGGATTACGTTAAAACGTTGTCGTTGGGTACTGTAGAACGGGCCATGGGTAAGAAACTAAATAGTAAGCTAATGTCTTACATCAATTGATAGTTCTGATAAAATTCCAAATAATTATATGACAAATAAATTGATATTTGTGCTTTTAGGTCAACTACCACATATTTTGCCTGATTATATGCTAGTTTTTGCAGTTCCCATTCTAGCACATGATCCTGAATTTACAAGTCATCTAATAATTAGTCAGTTAAAAGTCATACAACAATGTTTATGGTTTATACTTGAGCCACTCATCACAAAGAATGAATATTATTGTTATGGATTTTATAAAAACCTTATAGAGCGAATGAAAAGTCATAAAGATGCATTGAAACCTGAAGACAACAATATGAATTATGTAATTATCTGATTAAATTCATCATTTATTTTTATTCACCATTTATCTATTTATTTTATTAATTATTAACTAATTCATTCCATACAGAAATTATGGGCAGTATGTGATTTAGCTATGAACGTGATATACACTAAGACAACTAATTTTGATATGAAAGAATTTCCAAGTGAAACACGCATACCTACAATGTATTTTAAACGAACGGATGAGTTAGCTAATACAAAAAATTACCTACCAGCAGAAATGCAAATAAATATGACCAATACTAAGGGAAAAGGTTCATTACATAATGTACACGCAGTAAGCGAAAGACCACAACGTAGAGCTAAATCTAAACAACAAAAAGAAGTTGGCATTGGTCCGAATGAAACAGATGCAAGGGTAAGAATTAAATAATTTTTTACATAACTTAAAATGTTGTTAGACTGTAATCTATTAGTATTATATTTTAAATAATAAAAATATAAAAAGTATTTGTTAAATCTACTATCCGTACTATGATTTCAAGCTGCAAATTGGAGAAGTTGAATGCATTGATGCACAGGTAAAAATAATATACAAATTAAATAATAAGGTCATATTATAGTTTCTATAATATTTCTATCTTTAATAATTTTTTTTATAATTTTATACATTAGTTATATTTTTACAGCCTGCTGAAGCGTCCGAGACTAGAATTCAATTACCTGGTTTGGAAGAGGAAGTAAGTTAATAATTCTATTGTTTATTTTTCTTTTCTTTTTTTTTTCTTTTCTTTTTTTTCTTTTCTTTTTTTTTTCTTTTTTTTTTTTTTTTTTTTTTTTCTTTTTCTTTATGTTCATATTTAATGTATTATTTTCAGATTGAAGAGCCACCTGCAAAAAGGGCATTGAGAGAGTCAGATAAAGTAAATAAGTAATTAAGTGATTGAACTCTGTAATCAAGGGGGGGGGGAAGGTGACTGGAGATCGGGAAAAGACTTAAGAAGCGCGATGATACTATAAGAATTAAAGAATCTAAAAATACTTTACAAATTAGAATACAGAATATTTTGGTTATGTACAACAATTAATAAACCTAAGTCGTTCGCGTATTTTTAGATTATAAGGTGTTACGATTATGACACATTAACTTCAAATTATTAATACACGTAGGCTTATGATTCAGAGACTTCTCTGGACTTACAACCTATGACTAAAAAGAAGAATATTCATTAGTTCGTTGGACATGTGGCTCACCAAGTGTGTTTGATTGTTCATATGGATGGAATGCATATATGTCTTAGATACTGTTTCTTTTACAGACCGATAAAAAAAAAAAAAAAAAAAAAAAAAAAGAAAAAAGAAAAAAAAAATATCAAAGAATCGATCGTAAACTAGAATTATTGTTTAAGATGGCTATGTTCATTTTGACACTTTTTATAAAACGTGTAAAACTGTATCTAAGTTAACATTTTTTCTTCCTTGAAAGGTGATACCTGATAATTGTTGTTTTGTTCACTTCAAGAGTTTATTAATGAAAATAACGATGGAAAGTTTGTGTGATGTTATACATTTAAAAGTATACTGCACAATTCTCAAAGATATTAAGTAATAAATAAATATGTGCAAAAAAAGATTTTTAAAAATCGACATCATATTTGACAGATATTCATAAATACATTAAGCATTTATAAACTTATGAACTCTGTAAGTTTTCATACATATGCACATGTATATTTAATTACAAATTTGTAAATGGAAGAGAACAATACAACTTTGTTGGGTTAATGTAAATGATATATTTTATGGATGAATTGGCTTTGTGATCCAAAGTTGTGTTTGTTTCTTTTATTATGTTTATCTTCTTTTATTATGTCTCTTTATTTTTATTGTAATTATTATCATCATTATAGTTACTTTAATAAGCAGAATTTTATTGTATAGGTAAATTGGTGAGACATTTTTTTCGTTTTTATTTTTTTTTTTTTTTTTTTTTTTTTTTTTTTCAAATGAAATATTTACTGCCACGTGAAATATATTTAATTTCTCTTATTCGTTCATTTTAAAAGTAATATAATTGGAAAAATGTTAAGTAAGCTATTCATATAATATAGGAACAACAGAAATTTATTTTCTAACTTATTTTATGCAGATCTTTAATAAATATTCATAAATTCTTTGGTGCACAGTATTTCTAAATTATTAAAAAGGAAAATAAGAATATTGCAATATAAATAGAACAAAAACGACAATACAATATAAAAAGGTTTATTGACTACAAAAATAATTTAATAATTTTCTTAAAAAGGAACAGTTATTATCTCTCCATTAATACGTGATTGCTGGTATACATGCATTTTGAAACATTTCTATTTAATTCAAGTTTGTATCCAAAACTTTTCTGTACCTGTTGTAAATTTAATGTCAATGAATTTTCTAATATTGCAGGGCAGAATACTTCAAAAATTACTTTTAATATTTTTACTCACGGTCTATTTTTCATAACAGTATCAATTTTTTAATACATGTTTACTATAAAGAAAAACCATATTCATTAAATATAATTAAATCTCCATGCTGAAGCATCAAGTATACTGAATTTGAATAAGTATGTCATGTATATTACTCTTTATCTTGACATTAACATTTTGCTAAGTAAACTATTTCATTTTCAGGTTTTCTATATTTATAAAAATTCACTAGCAAGTTTATACCTCAGTGATAATATAGACTCCTGTTTATAAATATGTAAATTATAGCATAATTATATATAAACGTAATTTAACTCTAGTGTGATTATATACCTTTCACATGCTCACTGTAATTCAAGAGCATGTGCCAGGTAATTATCATCACTACTACTATTTTTATTATCATACAAACTTTTTTATCACACATTAAATATTAATGTGTAATCAAGAAAAATAAATGTTCCAGAGATTGAAAACTAATTTAGTTTTTATATTTACAAATAAGTGTATTGCCTATGTATTGAAGCGTTTTTTGTGTTATGTATTATTTATATCTGGACTATTCTAAATATTAATTCTTATTTAATATTCATAAATATATAACAAGTATTTGATTTTATTAATCATTAAACAGAAAAGAGATTTGGGTACGAATTTGAATAAAATTCGAAGAATTTAAATTTGGCCTATATCTCCGGAAGTTTCTTTTTCTTCTTGTGATGATCATTTATTACAGGTAGAACTGCATATAGTGTGCATGTTATTGTAAGTAATGATGGATGATTGAGATTATTATACTAATATACTCGAATTCACACGGATTACAGTACAGGAAGAGTTCTAATGTTACATTTCTTCTGCAAATTATAAATTCGCATTTTAGGGTAATATTAATTACAATAATTATATTAAATATTATTTTATACGCCATTAATGATAAACCATACATTTCAAGTATAACTTAGGCTTTTTAATCAAATATATTTGAGGGTATTGCTTTTATTGTAAACTTGTGGATGTATATCGATAACTATTTCATATCACAATATATCAACACAAGTTTCTTTGAAGTTATAGTCTTGCAATTGATGTAGATATAATTTTTAAAGATGTTTTATTTCATAATAGATACATATCTATATTAAATTTTTTGATCACCAAAATAATTTGTACGCTCATCTTTAACCACAGATCTTATATAAGTTAATATTACTTTCTTAGGTGCTGTAATATCTTCAATATAATGATGCATAGTACTGCAGTTTTTACAAAAAATGGTCATACATTATCCATACATACTGATCAAAAACCAATTAAAATAATCAGTGCTATTCATCTGTCAATTTGTGACATAACTAAAGTATTGTAATGATTATATAATAAAATAAATAATTAAAAGTGACATATGTGTTTTTTAATTTTATTAATACAATATTATTATTACAAATATATTTACAATTTAACGTGTCCTTAATTTTTTCTTTTGATTTTTTCCTCCAAGAACATTTGATTTTCGTGCCAATGGATTAGATTTTTGTTTCTTATTTGCTCTGAAAAATATAAATATTGTAATTTTAGTTTCTCTATATTTTTATATACATATTGTTATATAAATATATGTAAATATGTAGTTTACTTACTCATAACGCATTCTTTTTACATTTTTATTGCTAGTATCTGTCAAATCATCAGCAAATGAAGATCGTGATCGTTTTTTGGATCCTGTGGAACAAAGGAACAAATGTCTTAAGTTATATTATATACAGAATGTTTTAAGTTATTTTATATATAGATATAAATTAAACAACATTTTTACGAATGGAAATTTGATTGATAATAAAACTCTATACCTTTATTATTCACATTATATCCACTTTTATCTACAACAGTTCTAATTTTTTTTGCTTTAGATTTTTGTTTAGCTATTCTTGCTTGATACGCTGCTATCTTCTCTAACTCTTTGTTCGCTCTATCTTCGGCTGTTTCTTTATGTTGTTCTTTTTTCGCATTTTTTTTCTTTTCTTCTACTACATTGGAAAATTCTTTTTCCTCTTTATCTTTTTTCTTACGTGGTTGTTTCGTCGTTAAAGACAATTTTTCTAAAATATAAAAATTTTTCTATAATAAACTGTGTTCATTATAATTATACTTTCATTAAAGCAAAAAGAAAAATTCAAATTACCTTTCTCACGTTTCCTTTCCTTAGCACTTTGAAACCAACTTCTATGATTCTTGTCGTCTGAACCTTTAAGTAAATTTTCAGCGCGATTTGCTTGATTTTCTATTTTGGCAAGTTCCCTTTCGTTCTTCTCTTCTTGTAATATTCTTTCCATATCAGGTTCTAAAGATTGTAATTTTTTATTATATTTGTCTATTATATCCGGAGGTATTATCCTATTTTTTACAGGATTCTTCGCTTGTTTAATAATTTCTTTCACTAAACCACGTTCTTGTTCACCAGCTAATGATACTGATACTCCTCCACGACCTGCTCTGGCTGTTCTTCCGACTCTACAATTTTTAATTTTAATTTTTAATAGAAATTAGAAATGCAGTATATGTCTCTAAAATTGTTAAATGTTATACCTATGGATATAATGTTTTATGGTAACAGGCATTACAAAATTAATTACTGTTTTCACACCGCTTATATCTAATCCTCTAGCTGCAACATCGGTTGCTAACAGAATATCTATTTCTTCTTCTTTGAATTTTCTTAAATTTTCTAATCTTTGAGGTTGTGTAAGATTGCCATGAAGTTCTCCAACCTGATTAGATACCAGAAAAAAGTTTTTAAATTGGAAAATTTTTATATATATATTTTTTTTTGTAAAAAAAAAATAGTTTTCAATTTAGTACTGAAACATGCTTACTTTTATGCCTAATAATCCTAATAAAATATGTAATCGATGAGCTTGTTTTTTAGTTTGTACAAAAACCATAGTGTGATCATGAAATGTCCTACAAATTAAAGCTGCTAATATTGCTTCACGATCACCTTCTCTTTCTTTGCGTATTCTGTAATATAAGTTAGTTGTTTACGTATATATGTATGTATATATAGAAAATAATAAAACTATTTACCTAATAAATTCTTGTCGTAAATTAAATGCAACTTCTTGATTACTGTCCACAAATACTTTCACAGGTTTGTCTAACGACATAGTAGCCAGATCTTTAACTTCCTCTGTCATAGTGGCTGAGAATAAAATAGTTTGTCTGTTTCTTGAACATTGCTTTATAATATGCTTCATTTGTTCAGCAAAATATTCATCCAACATTCTAAAAGCAATATATATATATATATAATTTTAAATTAAGTAAATAACAAAAAATATCTTTTAAATGTAGAACAATATATTTTATTTTTTAAATACCTGTCTGCTTCATCTAAAATAAGCACTTCTATGCTATCCAAAGAAAAAGTTGGTGTATTTGTTAAATGATCAATCAATCTTCCAGGAGTTGCAATTACAATATCTGGATTTTTTCGCAATACAGTTTCCTAATTGAACATGTAGTATATTATATAATATATATTTATTATATTTAACTTGTTTATTTACTATGTTAAATATATATATACATTATACAATATAATTTACTTACTTGAATTTTTACATCTAATCCACCAACAGATAATCCTATTTCGATTGTCGTAAATTGTGATAATTGTTTTGTAACTTGATATACTTGAACTCCAAGTTCTCTTGTTGGTACAAGTACTAAAACTCGTGAAATAGCAGGACCATTCAAAGGTCTGTACAATAATCTTTCTAAAGTTGGTAGCATATAAGCTGCAGTTTTCCCAGTACCTGTTGCTGCACAACCACATATATCACGTCCCATTAAAGCAAATGGTATTGTAGCTGCTTGAATAGGTGTTGGATGGACAAAATTCATTGTCGTTATTGCCTGTAATAATAATGAAATCATTCTTCCATTTTCATTCTATATATAAATACAATTATTAATTTTTAAATATTTATATTCTATACCTTTAATAAGGGTCTAGATAAATTCATTTGTTGAAAAGACACATAAGAATCGACATTTGTAAATTCTTCAAAATTAATTGTTTCTTCATTCTGTTCTTTAGTAGTGTCTTTCCTTTTACCTTTCCTCTGTTTGGTTTTAAATGCATCTAGCAAAATAGGAATTACTTTTTATTCTTTTTTATTACTTTTTATTACTTTTTTTTTTCTTTTAAATAAGGATTACTTTTCATTCTTTATATAAAAACAAAATTTTTATTTTATTTACCTTTTTTGAGTTCATCCTCAGACAACGAAAACTCATTATCTTCTTCATAAATTTCTGTTTTATTTTTGTTATCATTATCATTGATATTTCCATTCTGAGAGAAAAACAATAATATAAATATGTTTCTAAACCTATTTACTTTTTCATTCTATATACCTCTGTTTCCTTTTGTTTCCTAATACTGTTTATTTTATCATCTAATTTACTTTTAGCTTTTCTTTTAATATATTTATTTAAATCATTCCAGGTATCTTGATTGTATTCAGAAGTATTATTTACAAATTCAAAATCCATAGCAAAGTCCTTTTTCTCTTGCTTTTTTTGTTTGCGAGGCTGAAACTATTAAAAAGATTAAAATATTAAAAAAAATAGAAAATTATATTGTAAAGAATTTAATTCTTAATACATATAAAATGTATATATATTAATACATATGAAAGACAAATGTAAAATAACAAATCGTTACAAACTTACATCATCTTCTTCGTCTGATTTCTCTGAAAAATCTGGCACTTCTTCGTCATCTTCTATAGTTTTTATTAAATCACAATTGAATACCATTTTGTTTTTTTTTTCTTTTTTTATAAATTAAATTCAAATCAGTATAATTGAGGTTATGAGATGTATAAAAACACGTGGATATAAAGGTATATAAAAATATACATAAAAAAATTATTAACAGATATATTTATATATAGGAGGTATTCAAATATTATAAAAACCTTAAGAAATACATAATAGGAATTAAATTTTTTAAAAATTAGAATAAATAAAGTAAGTCATTTAAAGTATACGTTCGTTACCTTCTTGTTCGAAACGTGTGTGACTTCAGCGCCAGATAGACAAAATATGAACTATAAGCGTTTAATAATTGCTATATGAAATTTACGTAGTTATATTTTTTTTATATGGTGAAAGTAAATAATTATAGGTTAAACTTTTCAGTTTCTCATATTAATATATTTCTTTAATCTTATAGAATGTATATATATATATATATATATATATATATATATATATATATAGAGAGAGAGAGAGAGAGAGAGAGAGAGAGAAATATATAGAGATAAGTAGTATATTCTACTCCTTTTTATCGTTATTTTTATTATTATATTATATTAGTACTAACGAAAAGAAACCTATTATTTTACATAGTACTATTTGAAGTTAGTTTATGCCTAAGCACAGTACAATAAGCATCTTCGTGAATTTTTTATTTCATGGTTCTATTGTTTAACTTTTTATCTTTTGTACAATAAATATGATTTTATTATTAAAAATAAAATATCCAGACCTAGAGGAGACAAAACTAATGTTGGACATTGTATATTAGTCTTTTACAATGAGTGTTTCAAATGCCATAAAGGCTACTAAAATTAATGATCAAGTTGTAACAATTAACATTTAACAATTTATGATCAAGTTGTAACAATTAACATATATCAACTTTGAGTATTGAAAATTTTAATTGGGCATTAGAGATTTAAAAGATATCCCTAAAAGGAAGATCTTCAAATTTCGATGATGATATTCTAAAATCCCTCATTGAATCAGATCCACGATTAATCATTGAAGAATTATCAGAGAGCAATGACCTGGCGGCCCACAGTACAAGAACACTTAAAACGCATCGGGAAAATGAATAGAATGGATATTTGGGTGCTGCATGAATTGTAATGCGTATTTTCAGGCATTTAAAATGATTCAAGATAAAATTCAGAAACTGAATTGGGAGATTTTCATCACACTCTTCATATTCGCCGTACATCGTTTATTTGAATTACCATCTCTTCAGATGAATGGAACACAGAGTTTAAGGAACAAACAATTTCGTTAACGAAATAAGAAATTTGAATGCGTTCTTTGATTCCAAATCAGTTAATTTTTATGAAAAGTGCTTAAAAAGACTTAAAAAAAAACATTGGGATACAATTGTAAATAATGAAGAAAATAACATTTTATAATATTCTGTAAAAAAAAAAAGAAAAAAAAAAAAAAAAATTAAGAAAAAATAAACTTTTATATTGTTCTATTCCATAGATAGAATGGAAACGAGCTCGTCTTTTAATTTTATTTGTATGTATTTATTAATTATTATTTTTTGAAAGATCACATAAGAGATTTTTAAATGTTTCCTAAATTTCTTTTTTTTCCCAAATATTTCCTAAATGTTTTAAAGTTGGCCACCATGTATATTCGGCCATTATAAAAAATTATGGCGGGAAAACTTGCTAATACTTATGGTACATGCTATAAACTTCGGTAAATGAAAATAGTTAAGATTTTGTGGTAAATTAATTTTTTTTTTATATAAAGAAAATCTTTATCATCGATTATTTCGAGATGGGTATTTTGGGCTTATCAAAACTAATAGCAGACATAGCACCTAGTGCAATCAAGGAACGAGAACTGAAACATTATTTTGGTACGTTAATATTACATTGTTTATAGATATAAAAATAGTTTGTTTTATTAATTTATTTTTTTCTATTTTTATTAGGTAGAAAAATAGCTATAGATGCATCCATGTGTTTATATCAATTTCTGGTCGCTGTTCGGAGTGAAGGATCACAGCTTACATCAGCTGATGGTGAAACAACAAGGTATTATAAAGTAATTCAATATATTAAATTAAGTATTTATTTATTTAAAATATTTTAATATATTTGATGTTGTTTTTTGAGAGTAGTCATTTAATGGGAACATTCTATCGTACTATACGTTTGGTAGAACAAGGTATAAAACCTGTATATGTTTTTGATGGGAAACCACCAGATTTAAAAGGTGGAGAACTTGCAAAACGAGCTGAAAGAAGAGACGAAGCGCAGAAATTGTTACAAGCTGCCGAAGAAGCAGGTAAGTAGCAGTTGCCGAAGTAGCAGTTGTGTGTGTGTATATATTCATTGTAAAAAATTATATGTACTATTTATTGTATTTATTTTATTATTCTTTATTAATAAGGAAATGTCGAGGATGTTAATAAATTTAATAGAAGACTGGTTAAAGTTACAAAAACTCATACAGAAGAAGTTAAGCAGTTACTTAAATTAATGGGTATACCATATGTTGATGTAAGTAAATTAAATAAGTTATAAGTACAAATAAGATCCTTATTGGTATAATATTTTTATTGGAAGGCTCCATGCGAAGCTGAAGCTCAATGTGCAGCTTTGGTAAAAGCTGGAAAAGTTTATGCAACTGCAACCGAAGATATGGATGCTCTTACTTTTGGATGCGATGTTTTATTGCGTCGTTTGACTTTCAGTGAAGCTAGAAAGATGCCTGTTCAAGAATTTCATTATGATAAAGTATTAGAGGGTTTAGAATTGAATAAGGATGAAGTAAAGTATTTCTATTATGATATTTTTTATTATTCAAATATTTTTTTAAATTAATTAATTGATTTGTTATTTCATATGAATTTTCAGTTTATTGACCTTTGCATTATGTTGGGTTGTGATTATACAAATAGTATCAAAGGAATAGGCCCTAAAAGAGCAATAGAATTGATCAAAGTGCATAAATCTCTTGAAACAATTATAGAAAAATTGGATACAAAAAAATATACTATACCAGAAGATTGGAATTATCAGCAAGCAAGATTATTATTTCAAAATCCAGATGTGGCAAGTACCGATGATATTGAGGTAAAATAATAGAAATGTAAAATTCATATTTTTCATATACATGATACTTCAAACAAGTTTTATTTCATTTCATAAGCTGAAATGGTCAGAACCAGATGAAGACGGTTTAGTGAAATTTTTATGCGGTGACAAACAATTTAATGAAGATCGTGTTAGAAGTGGTGCAAAAAAATTATTTAAAGCTCGTAACACAACAACTCAAGGTAGACTTGATTCATATTTTAAAGTATTACCAGTTACAAGTCCAAATCCACAAAAGCGTAAGGTAAATTTCTAAATCAATTAATTCGACTAAATATTAAATAATCAAGTCAATAATATAAATTTATATATATTAATAGGCGGAAGAAAAGAAAGGAACAACTAAAAAAGGTAAAACTGCTGGTAATAGCAAGTTCAAAGGAAAAGCAAAATGAAATGAAATAATTAATATGATAATGATTATTATATCTCAATATAAACGTTTTAAATTATACCTTTTTTTTTTATGTCTAATATCTATTATCCATCTGGTAATAATTCATTCAATTAAAAACAATACATTTATATGATTTATTTATTTATTAAGTGTTCCAAATTTATATATATATCTACAATTTACATATTTTGTAAAGTATATCTCAATAATGGTTTAATAGTCTGATATAAGAGAATATCTATATCAATAAATGTAAACTTCCTTTTTTCAAGTATCTTCTTATTCGTTTCTTTTTTAATCTTACAATTTATTGTCTTTTTATCCCTTTTGCAATTATTATTTGTGCAAAGCAAATTTAAAGGAATAAAATGTGTTCTTATTTTTATATATTTATGTCATCAGTCTTAACTTTGGCAGCATTGTAATGATTATTTTTTTTTATATAATATAATTCGATAACATATTTAATGTTTTAATAAAAACAATTATTTTCAAATGACAATAATATGGAAATTAAAAAAATAGTAAGTTATACTACTAGATTAAAAGTAACATTTGATAAACAACAAATATTTTTGTTTAACAAATGAAGATAATCTATTTTTAAAATTTAATGATTGTACTTCCAATAGCTTCAGGATCTAATATATGATGTAATGCTTCTTCGATATTATGAGGTGCATAAACTCTATCAACAACAGGTTGTATTTCATCTGCATCAGTTAATTCTGATAATGCTTGTAAGTATTCTGCTTTTATTTTGGAACCTTCTTTCCATTGATGTATATTACAACCAAATATATACTAAAAACAATTAATAATAATTTAATAATAATAAATTTATATTATTTTATAATGATATAAATAATCATTATTTAAATACCTGCACCAATAATTTAATGCGTACACATCCAGAAAATATACTTCCTGATATAAATCCCAATGAATCTGATGTTAAATGTTCAGGCATTGTTGTCACGTAAGAACCATAAGGATGTAAATATTTCTTTAATACATGAGATTCCGTTGATGAACCACAGGTATAAAAAATTGCATTATATCTAAAAAATTTCGGTATTAATTTTTGATTACATTATAACAGTTTTTTTTTTATTATTATCATATCATACTTTTCATGCAATTCTAACTCCTTCTCAATATTTAATTCGTCTAATAATAAAACTTCATCAGCACCTAAAGCTCTCATTACAGGTACAGCATTTTTTCTAGATACTGTTACTACATGACCACCCCATAATTTTACAAGTTGAATTAAAATACATCCAACTGGAGTATTTCCTCCATATATAAGTACTCTGTAAAAATATTAGTTTAATTATTTTATTAAAAGTATGATAATCTTATAAATTTAATAGAGAAACTTAACATTTTTTTACCAAAATTATTTTGATTCAATTAAATCTCTTTTAATAATTACTTTTTCCATTACCTTTGTCCTTTTGCATTGCCTTCTTTAATAACAGACTTATTAACTAAAGCATCCCATGCCATGCAACCACTATAAGGAATGCTTGCAGCTATTTCATAAGTACATCGTTTAGGCCGTTTAACTGCTTGGCTTTCTGGTACAACTATATATTCTGCCATTGTACCAGGTGCCCATGAAGGTACAGCAAGAAATACTTCATCACCAATATCAAAATTAATAACTCTTTGTCCAATGTCTATAACTATACCTGAACAATCCCTACCTAATATTACTGGAATTTCTTTATACCTCTAAAAACAGAAAACTCAATATTGGAATAACATACTACATTGAATATAAGAAAATTGAAAAATAACACGAAATCATTGAATACATATAATTAATATTTTCTTACTCCAGAATTTAGAAGTCTTCTATAAGTTTTCGAATAACCAGAACATATTTTTGTATCAACGACATTGACTGAAGCAGCTTTAACTTGTATCAATAAGTCATTAGATTTTTTAATCATTGGCATCTCTGCATCATCTATCATTGAAACACCCTATATTAAATATAGTAATATTTATACATGTATCTCTACATATCGAAGCTTTTGTTAATTATATATATATATATATTGTTTACAATATACCTCGATACCTATATAATGGTGACATATAATAGCTTTTATATGATGCATATGGTGGGAATAATAAATCCAATTCCTGCCTATGCTATAACCTATTAATGTACCTATAGTTATACCTGCTAGACAAAATATAATCTCTCTTCGTGTGACTGAAACAGATAGTTATTATTTAAAAAATAAATAAATAAATAAATATATATATATATATATATCAGAAAATTATTGCAAATAATCTTTTATAAACATTTTCTTTTATTATATATTATATAAAAATTATGATGTTTTTAGGGTATAAATAAATAAATATCATACCTTCATTATTAAATATTCCTACTAGTTGTCGATAAAATTGTGTAGAATTAACATGAATAGAATAATATTGAAAACGTAACTGTTCCCAACATTTTTCAATATATATTATCAGATTGTGTATGATATCTTTTATTCGCTGTACATGTTGGTCTCTATATAACTCTTGAATGTATCTTTGACAATGTGTTAAGAACGTAGAAATCCATTGTTGTCCTTGTTGAATCACTAAAGATGTTTGAACCTTATCCCAAATTTCTTTTTAAATATTTTTATACTTCCAGACATGAGAAATATTTTTCTATTATATAATAATCATAATAATAATAATAACAATAATAATAATAATAATATATATTAATAATATATATGTATATATAATATATATATACATATATACATATATATTATCATTATAGAAATAAATATGAAAAAAATAAGTAAATAATATTATTTATTAAATTTGCAAATTATTACTTTTTTTCTTTTATTAGAAATTTAAATTTAATGTTACAAATTCAAATAAATAAAACTCATAAACTAAAAACGAGTTAAAGATAATATATTCAAAATAATATAAAATAATATTCCAAATTCATAATAATTCAAAAAACGTATAATTATGTCAAGTAATTATAAATTAATAAATACATTTCAAAAATTGTTTTATAATGAAAGAAAAATACCTGTAATCTTTCTAGATGATTTGATATGCGAAAAGATATTTCGTCCATAATTTCGAGCTTATTTAACACAAAATTAGGAAATTTCTATTTTTTAATCTACGTTTAAACATAGTTGTAGATCAACGGGTAAAGTGGTACACCAATGTGATATAAATAAACGATTAACGCACTGCATATAACTCGAAATAGATATCAAGAATCTGTTTTAAAATGTAATACTTTCATATTCGTTGCTAATTGTATAATCTAGGTTCATGTATTAAATATTTAAGTTTCCGTAAAAAAAGAAAAAAAAAGGAAAAAAAAGAAAATATATAATAAATGAATTTAAAACAATTTATTTAAATGAATCATTCGAGCTATTAAACTCTAATAAGATTAGTCAGGAAACATCAGCGCGTAGACTAATGTTTTTGATTATGATGTAAGGATTATTGTGCAACAGTATCACATGGTTTACCATCTCCATTTTTAAAATTATTCATGTTGTCTGAAATCTTTTTTGAAGCGTTTATGACTACAGCGACATTTACGGACAAAATATGAACTACAAACGCGAGCAGGGAACACTATTACCATCATGCGTTTATCTTATCGATATAATATAAGTTTATTTATTATATCCCTCTCACGCATAAAGAACGATTGTTTTCTTATAGATTAAAGTAAATAGCGTTAATAGACTGACATTATCTTAATTTGTCATATTTATATCATTCTTTAATAATAATATTATCTTCAAGTGATCCGTACTAAATTACGATGTCGATATTATATATATATATAATAATAAATATAATTAAACATATGATAATTAGTATATTAATTTATGAATTTAAAGAAATTATCTTTAAATTTAATTATATCTTATTTATTTGTTTGTAGAAGTATTATTGGCAATTTATAGTGTTAGTACTTTAAGTCATTTAATCAGATTTAAAATTGAAGGGATTTTTAAAAATACATTGAAAGATGCAGCCATTCATTCGATAGTATTTATACTACTATATTATACATAAAATATGTCATAAGTTACTATTGATCCAGATCTCACCACGTGAAGATTAATGTATCTGCAGATCCATAGGTTAACGATAACTTTATTCTAAAATTTACAATCGCGAGATAATCTAATCAAATTTTCGAGCAAATAAAATGAATCTCGAAATTGGAATTTGAATCATGTCCGTTCTCTCTATCCTACTCGTATCCTCTCGTATAAAAATTTATGATAAATCGAGCCATTCGATAATACTTCGGACCCTCATTCAACTCTCAGATAGAATTTATCCCTCAATGATTCGCCGATGATTCCCTGGATGATCACTGGAAAAGAAGAAGAAAAGATGAAAAAAAAATAGACAAAAAATATGAGATAGAAAAGAGAGCCGGAGACAGAAAAGAAAAGAGACGTAGGTTTACATTATGCTGTAAACAATAATCTCCATAAAGATCTACATCCATGGATCTACTCGAGATTTGTAGATAATAATTTATAAGAGTAGAAAAATAAATAGGAAAAATGGACAAGCATAAGTGGGATAGAAAAATATTCTGCACGTTTCTTTAAGGAATTATTTTAGAATTCTAGTATATTTAATTTTCATTTATCTATTCAACTATGATTAGCAATGTAAAATGTCAATTTTAAATCGATAGTATATATATTAATTGATAATATATGATAGCATACGTATATGATCTTTATAATGTTGCTAAGAATGTTGTAGTATTTAATTAGTATAGTTCATATACATTGTTCGAATGTTAGTAAAATAATTTTATTTGTTAATTATTCACTCCTGAGTTTGCAATTTTATGTTTGTCGGAAGATTAAATTGATATTATTTTATATTGATCGTGTTTTATGATTTTTGTAATGTTTCTAAGTATATTCTATTGTTTAAATATTAGTTAGTAGTTATTGCATGTATTTCGTACATTCTTTAAATGTTAGTAAAATAATCTTATTCATTAATTATTCCTTCTCGAATTCGCGATCTCATTGCGTGAAACTACTTGAAAAGAAATAAGGAAAAAAAATATATATATATATAATATTAATTATATAAAAGAAAAAATTCTGAATTTAATTTGATTGAAGAAAAGCAAAAGAAAATGAAAAATTCTGGATACTGATCTAAAAAAATATTATTTTTTTTTTTTTTTAAAGAAAGATATATTATATTAATAACGCTTGGCAAAACTTAGAGAACTTGGCACATATCCCATCGTCCTTGTTTCAATTTCATGTGCATCTTTATTCAATGCACTATTAGTGATCCTTACAATTGTTATGTCTTATGCATTTCGTGACTATGACTTTAATATAGAAATAGATTTTATTAAAATAAAATTATGAATTTAATTGAACTTTAGAAAAGAGAAAATGTGCAAAATTTATATCTCGATTTTAATAATAAAAATGCATAAAATATGAAATAATTCTATTCGCGTACGCGTGACAATGTGGGATCGAAGACGGAACATTACGTCGTTTAAATTTTTCAAATTCCTACAACCCCTAAACCCATATCACTATAAGAATATTTTAAGTGATAACATGGTAAAATTAAAATACGATTAAGAGCTATTCTCATAAGTTTCTGATGAACCTTCGAAAATAACTCAGTAGTCTATAGTTACCCTTTTGAGCCACAATTTGTGAAGACCTTTTCGGTATATAGCCTCTTCTTTATTTCGTACCCTAATTTAATCGATTATCACTCAAAAACGACGAAATTTGATTCCAAATTCTAAGATATGGAAGAAAATCTTAATACAATTCTAACATATCTGAAAAATATAAATCTTATGTTTCTGAATAGAAATCGATTACTATCTTTTTAAGAGATATCTTTTCGCAACGTAGGACAAATTAGAATTAATATATTCATTGCTAAAAATCCTGAGCTAAAAATTCATTAATTTATCATATAGAACTACGGAATATGACTCTAAAACTCTCTTTGTATTTTAACAAATATTCTATTTGATTTTTCTCTTTCAAAAGCAATGATTCTATCGAAATTTCTTATTTATCAATTCAAATCGAATAAATATATTTAATTAATAGTGATTTAAAGATATAAATCAAACCTTTGAACGCTCCTTCTTACAAGCGACAATTTTAATTATTATAAAAAAATCATCCACCAATTTCACTTGTAATCCAGAGTATTATCCATCGCGAATATTTTCTTGCTCATTCTTTATTAAAACTTATGAATATCGATTCTTTACTATTATTGCGCGAGAAAAATATTTAAAAGTGCATTAAAATATTCATCAAAATCTCAAATAATTATAAACGCGTTTGAACAAGAGGATTCTATTTTGATCTAATAAATATATCAAAAAATAAGAAATCATTCACGAGTAAATCTTCGAAAAAATTTACTCGTGGTCATGCAATTCTCTTTAACTAATAATTACAATCAATCACTCGTACCGATTTGAATCTTTTGTCCTCGACATGATTGAGTAATAAAGGATTAAAAAATTTATTTACTACTTAAGAAGTTCTGCGATGGCTCCAAAACACTTGTCGATAATTTAGATTGAAATTCGAGGCGGAATGATTCGTAGGTGGTTGAAAATGAAGTAGATCGATATTGAAATTGAATGAGATTCTCTTCAGTGATGCACTGAATCTAATTAGCGCTAGTTATTTATTAATGAACTGTCACTGAATTTACTTCGCTAACTTTACTGTCTTTTATAAATACAATCTGTGCGATTGTTAAAAGAACAAAATACTTTGCGAACAAACACTGACTCTAATGACTGCGTTGCACGCAGTCGATGCAAAAAATACTTGTCGTTTAAATCGCAAAATGCGAACGAATAAACATTGCTTTTACTTGGCAATATTTTTATTTTAATGATAGGAATACTCGATTATTTCATTGTTATGAACGCGATTGCAATGAAGTTCTGAAACATAAAAATAAAAACAAAATTATTAGTGTCACTGTTATAATAAGAAACTGTATAAATTATAAAAAAAAATGTATGATATAAAAATATATTTATATAAATATTCGTTGATACTTGTAAGAGATATTCTGAGAAACATTTGATGTTTACTCGTCGAACTACAAAGGAGAACTGATCCGGTAATCGATCAAGTTAATAAAAAAATTATATATGTTTATATTAAATAACCGTACCGAGATTAAAATTATAAAATATTGAAATTTTATATTAAATTTATTTTAAGTTTCTCGCGCATTACCATCTTTTTAATGTTTGAGCGAATCTACTATTATTTAAATATTAATTTATTGTACTCCGTGTACATTAATTATCATATATCTGTAATAATTTCAGAGAAACATATGTATATATTAGTTGAAAAAAATTTAACCTATAAATTTAATTGTTCTTATGATTATTGTCATAATTTATTTTTGTATTTTTTTTTTTTTTTTTTTTTTTTTTTTTTTTTTTTTTTTTTCATTGAAACAATATAAATTCATTCACTATACTAATTCATATATTTTTATGTATTTATTAATGATATCTATTTTATCATTGATAAGATGTTTTTATTAAGAATGCAGACTTTAAAAAAGAAATTAATTATTCATACATAAATTTTGCATAAAGAATTGTAAATTTTTCTTTGTAATATTTATTTTATATTATTTTTGAAAAAAAAATTGATTTGTATTATAAGCATTAGTAATTGGTATAATTATAATAATTGATCGATCCTTATTGATTTTTTATCATGTCAATTCTATTGTAGTTGACACTACACCCAAACATTAGCGGGACGTTTACGTTGATATTTTAATCATCGTTTTGACATTTAGTATTTTTTTTTTCTTTATAAAATTAAGAATGGGCGACTTCTTAGCTATTAATAATGTCGGTGGACAAACATTGTTACGATTAGTTTCTCGTGGAAATGCAATTATAGCAGAATTAATGCGTTTGAAGGATTATGTGCCACCAATTTTTAGGTTAGTTTTATACTTGTTTGGTATTAGATAATAAGTAAATATATAAATGTAATATTTATTTAATAGATCTATATGAGATAAAAAAAAATATATATATATATTATATATTAAATATAACGTGTAATTTTTATTCTTACAGTTTGGATACAAAACAAGTTATTCAAAAATATGGTTCGATCATAAATGATTTTTCATACTTTAAAGCAACCAGTACGTATGAAAAGAAAATTGAGGATGATCCAGTAAGTAATATTACAATTGTTTTAACAAATTATAATTTATTTATTGAAATTGTATTCTTAATAAATATTTCAATAAGAAACTTATCTGAGTATCGATGTTTAATTGTAATATTTTGATGAAGTATTTATTAACTTTGTTATATATATATATATATATATATATATATATATATATATATATATATATATATGTATATGTATATATAATAGTAAAGTATATTTACAGACACTTCAAGAAACTGATGAAGAAATAAGAAATAATTTTTCTGAATTATTAGCACGATTTTATCTGGCATTTGAAAGTATACACAAATATATAACAGATTTGAATTTTTATGTTAAAAAGTTAAATCAAGAAGATTATCAGTCTTCTGGTTCTGTTGAGTCGTTTGAAGATGGAAAACAATTAATGGTATAATTCTTTTTATTTTAATTAAATTAAATGGATTAAATAATGTTTTATATCAATTTGTATTTTCTTGAATTTGTATATTTTTAGTGTGAAGCAGTGTATTTATATGGTGTAATGTTGTTATTAGTAGATTATCATTTTGAAGGAAGAATTCGTGAATGTTTACTCGTATCTTATTACCGATATAATGCTCAGGAATCATCATCTACTAAAGTGGATGATATTTGCATGTTACTACGTTCAACGGGGTATAGTAAAATATCAGGAAAACGCCCAATTAATTATCCTGAAGATTATTTTAGGTATTGTTTTAGACTTTATAGTCTTTATTTATATGAAAAAATAAATTTATTTATATATATATATATATATATATATATATATATATTTATATATATATATATATATATGTATATATATATATATATATAAAATTTGTTATATATATATATATATATATATGTATATATAATTATATAAAATTTGTTATATATAGATATATATATATAATAAGTATTATATAGTTTACAAATGTAAAATTATTTCATAGGAGAATACCATTAGATGATTCATTAATAGAAGGAGCTGTTGGTTGCTTAAGATTTGGTGATCTATATAATCAAAGACCTGCTTTTCATAATCATCAATCAGAATATAGAAATGCAGCTCTTTCAACTCAAGCGTCAATGTTGGTTATAATTCTTTGTTTTAAACCGGAAATATTAAATACACAAACTGCAGTAATGAGAGAAATTGTAGATAAATTCTTTTCCGACAATTGGGTAATTAGTATTTACATGGGTATAATTATTAATTTAAAAGATTGGTGGTCACCATATAAAGCAGCAAGAACAGCTCTTAATAATAATCTTGAAACGTCTAATATTAAATCCATAGCTCAAAAGCATGGTCAAAGAATGGAGGTAAGCAAAATGTTATTAATAATTTAATTATAAAGATATTGTTTTAGAAGTTATACTTTACACTGTTGTCTTACCTTCACACTGTTAGTATCATATTCTAGGATTTGTTACGTGAAACTGAAGAAGTAGAATTAGCTGGCACTCTGGATGAAAATGCAATAGGATCATTAGTGAATTTAGTACGAGATTGTAATGTAACATTACGCTGGATTTTATTACATACAACTTCTTTAAATTTATCAAAACGATCGCGTTCTTTTCAACAGCTTGTTATAACTGAAAGTAAATATACAGATATTAATTGTCTTCGTTTATTATTGAATACAGCACAAATTGAGCAAGATGTTAAACAGACATATAAAGAGGTTAATAAATTATTTAACATTTCTGATACATTGAGAAATATTGTATATTTATATAAAAATATTTTTTCTTTCAAATTTGTACAATTAATAATTATTTTTGTTATTAGTTACTAGTTGGAAAAGAAACTAAATGGCTTAGAGATAAAGAAGCTTGCGTTAAACGCATCATTGATTTAGCTCAGATATTTGGTGATAACAAATCTCTTGATGGTATTGAAAAAATTCAAGATTTGCATGCATGGTTTATGGAGATAAGTAAACATATTAATTCCTTACAACAAGAGGATAGCAGAAAAATTGTTCAACTATTACAGGCATTAGAATATGTGCAAGGTAAAATCTAAATTAAATTTTGGATTGATTAATTATGATTTTAATTTTTAATATGAAAGATATAATTGTGTCTTAATTCTAAATGATTTTAGAATTCCATCAATTGGAAAATAATTTACATGTATCTCAATATTTATCGGATACTCGTGAGATATTACATAATATGTTACGAACAGGAAATATTGCAGAAGATACTATAATAAATTTAAACATAGTAACAGATTGCAGTTATGCATGGTACATAATGGAAACTTTTACTGATGTTATACAATCTAGTATAAAAAAGAATCCTCCGACAGTCATTAAATTGAAAGCTTTATTTTTAAAAGTAAGAAAATATGTATATAAAAGAAAACAATAAGGACAATGTAACAATCGTAATATTTTCTTTTTAGATGGCTTCGGCTTTAGAGACGCCATTACTACGTATAAATCAAGCATGTAGTTCAGATTTATCATCTGTGTCTCAATATTACAGTAGAGAATTAGAAAGTTACGCTAGAAGAGTGTTGCAAATTATTCCTGAAACAGTGTTTGGTTTACTTGCTCAGATAGTACATTTAGAAACAAATGCTTTTAAAGAAATACCAACAAAATTACCCAAAGATAAATTAAAAGATTATGCCCAATTAGATGATAGATTACAGGTATTGAAAATTGTAAAATTTTTATAAATTCAATATTTTATTTTTTTCTGACACAAACATATACACACACACATACACACATATTTGTGTCATATATATTTATTTATATATGTAAAATGATAATGTTAATAATATCAAAAGCAATATTATGTATTTGTGTAGATGGCAAAATTGACTTATGCTGTGTCGGTCTTTACAAAAGGAGTACTATCTTTAAGAAGTGTTTCATTAGGTGTTTTAAGAGTGGACTCACATCGTCTTTTAGAAGATGGTATACGCCAAGAACTTGTAAAACAAGTTACTTTAGCCTTACAAAATGGTCTTATCTTTGATACCAAATCAAAGGTGTGTATAATATAGATTTATGTAACATTTTATATATTAGAAACATTATTATAATTATTACAATATGTAAATTATTTTAGGTAACATTACCTCAAAAATTAAAAAGTTTAGCTTCCATTATGGATGGATATCGTAAATCTTTTCAATATATTCAAGATTACATAAATATCAATAGTTTAAAAATATGGCACGAAGAAGTAAGTATCAATGGCTATTCCTCTAAGAAAATAATATAACTCCAATTTGTCTTATCCTGCTCTCATAAAAAAAAATTTCTTTTAGATTATTTATATTATAGATAGTGCAATTGAAGAAGAACAAAGAGGATCTTCTTGGATTCCTGGAAAAACCTGGAGATATTTTTCAAATGAGAAACATGTTTCATTAACAGAAAACAATTGTTTAACTTTTATTGGCAGGCTTACTCGTGAACTTATTCGTATTACTGATCCTAGGTAATATTAGAAAAATATAATAAAAATAAAATTAAATATATATATATATATATATATATATATATATATATATAAAATATAATAATCTATATTGTACATAATTTGTAGAAATACTGTTTACATAGAGCATACACTTGCTTGGTATGACATCAAGACGCAAGTTGAAGTATTAAATTACAAAGTTTTTACAATGATATTAGATGCAATAGGTACTCCAGGATTAGCAGGCATGGATAAACTGATATCATTTTATATTGTGATTGAATTGGAAAATGTAATTAATTATATAGAGAAAGAAATGCGTAACAAACAATGGTCTTCTATAATAGATGAATGTTTAACAATTGTAAACGGTGTAGAAAATCCTAAAGGTATGACACAGTATGATTCAGAATAATAGTAAATATTTCTTTTAAAAATTATACTAATAATGTTATTATACATACGTAGCTATGATGACAAAATTGCAGACTGTCGTTGGTACATATGGAAATAAAATGTGGTTGCAAATATTAGATTGGATATTAAAGATAGGTCATTACCAAGTACTCAGAAGAAAAATAACATATGAATTAAATACTGCTTGTAAATTTGAAGCAAAACATATGGAAGCAGCATTGCAAACATTAAACACGTATGTTTATTATTATTATTATTATTATTATTATTATTATTATTATTATTATTATTATTATTATTATTATTATACAAATTATTAAGAAGTTATATATAAAATCTCACACACACACACATGTGTATATATATATGTATGCATGTATGTATATATATATACTAATCTTTTTTTTTTTTATATGTAAATCATAGTGCAATATTGTCCGAGATTAAATTGAATAATTTAAGTGACGAGAGGAAGATAAAAAAATCAGAGGAAATTCAATTACTTCACGAGCTTAGTTTAAGATTAGATTGGGCTGGCATAAGTGATCCTCTTAATAAATCTTATATTAAACCTCCGCATGTAAATAACATTTCATTTGTAATGTTTCTATTTACTGTGTCGCAACTTGGCAAATTATATTATTGCAGAAATACAGGTATATATATAAATATATATATATATATATATATATATATATATATATATATATAAAAATTAATATTCAAGTATTATTATTAAATATTAATAAAATTATATTTCTATATTAATTAATATTAATAATAATACATTGTTACAGCGAGTCTTTTAAGTAAAAAATCACAGGATCCTTTAGATGCTGTGGCATTTGCTATTGGAATACAAACTGTACTTCGCCAATTCCATATTTCTATTACATGTAATTATGTAAAATATATCTGTATGTATATACTTTCTCTTGTAACATTAGACAGGTAAGAAAATAAAAACAAATAAATATAAAGAATTAATTATCAATTAAAAATAATATTAATCAGTAAATATTTGTTTCAGTACAAAAGTTGGAAGCGAGACGGAAAGCGAATCAACAGCTAGTATACATTTTTTGGACCTTTTCGTCAAATATTCAGGCATTCCTCGATCATATGTATTTCACGAAATTCCAAATGTAATCCTAGATCATTGTCAAACCAAAGTCTTAAGATAATTATTTTAATCATACCTTTATATAACGTATCAATTAATTTATTGTTACATAAAGTATTGTATGTTAATTTAAAATGCATTTAATATGAATTTTTTGGGATAAACAAAAGAAAAAAAAAAAATATCATTTTGAAATTAAATTCTTTTATATATTCACTCTTGTGTTATTCTTTCTAATTATTATTTCCTCATTCGTGCCTAATTCATTAAAAACTTTACGTTTAAGCAGGAAAAGAAAAAGAAAAAATATAAGATAGACAAAGGCGAGAAAAGAAAATTTTCTATTTAATTGTTATCATTTTATCGTTTATTATATACATATAAAAAAAAGAAAAAAAAAAAAAAAGAAAATAGTATTTATTTTCCAATCGATTTCTTGAAGATAATTAAAAGAAGTGAAGATACACATACAGAGTTTCGCAAGCCGATCGTAGGCATTGCATTATACTTATTAGCATGTATTCTAATGTAAAATAGGACATATTAAGGGGCTAGACAATTACTATGTGTGATGAAATGAGAGTAGGCGGTTTATGGGGGTGACTGCAGACAAACGTCCATATACGCATTGGCGGCTAAGCTAGAAACTTGCGGCCTCCGGCGGTGGTTGCGATTGCGGCGGCACGATAGTGTCACATAAATCATAGTGATTAGATTAATCATGTAAAAAATCTAATTAATATTAATATCACAATTTCATTCAATTCATTTATAACAAATTCTTACCACTTAAATATTGTATTGTAATAATTTGGAAGATAAAAATTTAAATTTTATGCAAAAGGCGATGCACGGCGGCTGTTTTTGCGGCCGTTGAGACGCCGGTGTTGGCGGCTTCATACAAAAGCAGCCGAACTAGATCGAGAATTCAGTTCTCCTTTCGTGATACGCGTTATCAGAGATGACCTATCTAACTTGTCACAGCATCCTGCTGTATCTGTGTATTCCGGTATCTCGTTGATGTTACCAAAAAAAATTCATTTTTTTTCCTATATTTAGTAACGCGTTGTATTTTTACTTGTGTACACACGTTTCTTCCTTATTTTTATTCAGATCTTTTAGTAGAAAAAAAAAAACAAAAAGATAAAAGAAGATACAAAAAAAAAAAGAAGAAAAAGGAAGAAGAAAAAAATCAATAAATAAATCAAATCATTGATTCTGATTTAATAAAAAGTATACAGTTAAATATTATATATCATTTTTACTATAATTCTAATTGATTTAAGTTGATTAATACAACAAAATTAGAATGTGTTCTGTACGTAAGTGATCTTCAATGTATCCTTTTAATATTTATGTGTAAATAATATAATGAATTTTGTTTAGCATCTGGGTTATATGTATATGCATTTAATTATTTAAATTAATAATCTAAGGTGGTATGTATATATGTTTAATGTTAGGTAATCGAAAAATCTTGTAAGAAGTTCATATATTAATTCTGATCGAAAGAAATCATTTTGTTTATTTGAAATTTTACGTATGAATTAGATAAGAAAAAAGGAAAAATGTAAAACACATTAATAAAGGCAAAATGATTTCTTTTATTAACAAATGGTCTCTCTTCCCTTAATTAACGTTTCAATCAAGAAATGTTTTATCAGGAAACAAGGCGTGGTTCACCTTTATTAACACACATACACACACGCACAATATTAATTACATTTATTCCTTCGTTTTATATATATATAAATATATATATATATATATATATATATATATAAGTGGATATATATTAAATATAAATTATATGTTGGTTCGTAAAAATTAATAATAGAATAATATTATATATAAATATATACAGTTTCCGATTGTTTTAATTTTTCTAAAGGATAACTATCTTGCGAAAAAAAAAATTAACCAACCATGCGATTTGGATTAGTGATGGTTCTAATACTTTTCGGATTCATTTTGGCGGTGAATGGCTTGAAATTTCTAAGTTATAATACTCCGAATGATAAAAAACTACCGAGAGATAGAGAAATACGTGGTTATAGACCACCCCAAATTTCTACTTCCATTGGAGTAGGATATGGTAAAAGAGATGGATCTACGGAAATTTCTAATTTTAATAAACGAGAAAGAGTACTCATGTTACTTCTTCGTTATTTTCCACAAGGGTATGTATTTTAAAAAATTATTTCATATTATAATTATATCGTATACATTTTAATGAATTTCATATAAATTTTATGATATAATGAAAAGAATTATTTTAGATTTACTCCTGAATTAATATTACGAGAGATGAAAGCAAATCCTGTTTTTGCTGGAAAATTAACAGAAATGATAATCAACGACGAAAATGGTCAAACGCGAATTGGAGAACAATTACAACCAAAAGGAACCATATTCGTATTTTAAACTCTATATTGACGAACATCTAACTAAAATATACAAATTTTTGGCGATACATTTCAATTCAATATCTTAAACACTTCAAAATTGGATTTTATTATTAATAATAATAATAATAATACTGATAATAATAATAATAATAATAATAATAATAATAATAATAATAATAATAATAATAATAATAATAATACTGATAATAATAATAATAATAATAATAATAATAATAATAATAATAATAATAATAATAATAATAATAATCATAATCATAAGAACAACAAAAACAACAACAACAACAATATAATAATAATAATAATTATAATATTAATAACAACAACAATATCATTATGAACTTTTATTGCTGTATAATATACTAGCCTGTCAAATCAATTGTCGCCAAAATTTGTTAAAATTTAAATTTACCTTCTTTTGTATTATTCCATCCTTATGTCATCTAATGAATTATTCAACATGCTTTATTAATCATTTCATTTAAAATAAAAGTTATTGTTGAATGAAAATTGTAGTTTTGTCGATAAAACATTACATATTAACTTTATTATCGGCTGTCGATAATATAATAAACGATTTTATCTATAGCGAAACGAAAGGATATACATTGTCAATAAAAAAGGAAATAAAAATGTCGAAAAATCATATTTAATTAAATAAAAATCTTTAAATTAAATGGGGATTTCTTTCTTCCTTTTGTATTATTACAATTATTATTTATCAAATAAAATGTTTATATTCATTAAACTTTTTACTTCCCAAATATTATTCTCATTTAACATATTTATCACTAGTTACGTTTTATCAGTGTATAAATATTTTTTTTTTCACATATATACATTTAATTATTCGAATTTCTTTAATTTAATCATTTCATTAGAAAGCATAATATTATATAATTTACTAACATTTTTCTAAAATAAATGTATACATATATATTATTATATCGAAATAAAAGACAAAGTATATACTAGGGAATTTTGATATATCACGAACAGTTGACCTTCTTTCTTATGCTTTAGTCGGTAGCCATAAAGTTCTGATTCGGTTTCGATTCCTTGTACTTCGGTTTCGCGATTATCGTATTGGAATTTCTTTCGTGGAAATCTGCGTGGGGATATATTCGTAAGTACCTGTTATTATTATTTATTAATAATCTTATATGGTTTATTATGAAAGAAAATTTATGCGAATCGATTTTATGAAAAAAATGTTTAGAAAATTGGTGGACTAACCATTATGACGACGCGGTGCATCGCGCGAATGAAATGAAATGCATCTTGTATCGAAAGATCGATAAATTAGGACATTTATGTTCATACAATATATATATATATATATATATATATATATATATATATATATGTATGTATATATTTATATATATATATATATTTATTTTTTTTTTCTTATGTATATTATTTATTTATAATATGATATTAATTATCTCAGGTATCACGTGACAAAATAAATAAATCTAATGATGATAATTCCAGAATGTCATGATACTAGAATGTATTATACTTTAGTATCAAGTTCATTCATGAAATTGTACAATCTATTTTTTATTTTTTTTCTTGAGAAAACAATTTATTCTCTATTATATCCTTTATGCTAATTGACATGTATATGTCTTTCATTAAACAAAATATGACTTATGTCTAATAAAATTATTATAACCAAATACTGACATTTTGTTAAATACAAAAATATAATTCTTACCTCCAAAAGGTAATACATATAAATACGCACTTATGACTTATGTTTATATATTAATGAACATTATGTAGTATATTACATAATTTGAAATTTAACTCTATTTATTACATTTATCCTGTACAATGCGATTTCTTTGATACTACGTCATTCTATCAATTCCATTTCTTTATAATAATTGGAAATGATTTATATGTTTACAATTAAATGATAAATCGATATATATATATATTATTCTTTATACAGAAAGTTTGGTGAGAATTTTGGAATACTCTTTAGCATGTTTCCAGTGTCATATTTTCTTGACTTCATAAGGCAAATTACTGATCTTTTATGCCCTATAAGTTAAGCTTGACACTTCATTGCTCACTCTGAATTATTATGAATATTTATAATAGCATCATTTATTAATCTCTCTTAAGTTAAGAGATTATTGATGTTTATGGAAATTAGTATCAAAATATTGCTTTATATTATCAATATGATATGTAATTGATATTAATATTACAATTACTAAAACAATTCTACATCGTTAATCAAATTTTTATAGTTTTTCTTTATCAGAATATATCATTATACCTCTTCCTCTGTATCATTTTTACAGAATGGAACGATATGCATTTTCATATCTGTTCTTCCAAAAGAAACATTTTAAAGAAATAAACATTTTTCAATGCTCATCATTTGCTATTACATATATTATAACTTACAAGGTTATAATAATACTTTATATCCTGAAATTATTGGTTATTATATAAGAATATTAATAGTGTAAAACTGAAATATTTAATAAATATTGTTTACTATAATTTTTATAATATTAAAATTATTTACAATCGTATTTATATTGATGTTATTATCATGTATATTTATGAATTTATTTTTATTTGTATACAAATAGATTTTATGTATTATTCTAATTATATTTCTAGAAATTATTAATAGAAAATGCAAAAGAAATATAATAAGATTAATGGCTGAATACATATATTTCTTTAAAATATATGTGTTATAATTGTTATAACAATAATTATTTTCTCTGAATACGAAATAGCGTCCAAATGGACCGCAGCCATCGAAAAGAGATCGACATGCATTAAAAAATATAACAAGCAAGATATTTGCTAGAGTGATAGAGGATAAAAAATGCAAAATTGGAATCAATGGCAATTACCAACTGGTGCCATTACTACTTCAATGCCACAACCACCGGTTGGTTATACTGCACCAGGGGCAGATCCAATGGCTATGATGCAAGCTTATATGCAGTATTATAATCAACCAGTAAGTATATAATATATAAGAAAATGAAATGTTATGGAAATGCATGATATATCTTGATTGTATGATTTTTCTTATAAAAACAAGTCCACAATGTTATGTAGATTTTGTTTATATTTTTCAGGCACCCAGTGGATATACAGCTGAACAATGGGCTGCTGCTCAACAACAAAATTGGACACAATGGCAACAGTGGCAACAACAATATCAACAATGGCAGGCACAATATGGAGAAAAGGTATGTAAAATATAGATTCATATTTTTTATTAAATACTATTTATTTTAAGAATTATTTGTCGTTATATCATAGAATATTTCTCTTTCAGTACCAAGAAACTATGAAGCAGATGTCGTCGCAAAATATGAATTTATCTGGCCATGCACCACCTTTACCAACTATGCCACCACTTCCTAAAGAGGATTTTAAACCCCCTTTACCTCCGAATACTGTTAATACATATCAATTCACAAATATCCCCCCTCCACATCAAAACAATCTTCCACTATTTCCTGCTAAGCAACCTGTAAGTAGTGCAGCTTCACAATTAAATGTAAATTCTTCTCAAAATCCACCTCTACCTCCAACTCAACCACCATTGCCTCTGGAGAGTGCTCAGAATAATGACAGTAATTCTGCTACAAAACGCAGTAGTAATGCTGTTAGTGAATCCTGTAGTGCCAAAAAGTTAAAACTTGAAGATGAAGAATTAACTGAGGCTGAAAAAACATTTGACGCTCAGTTTAAGCAGTGGGAAGAACAGTTTAACAAGTGGAAGCAACAAAATGCAAATCATCCTGATAAGGTAGGTGATATATTGATTCTATATTGCAAATATATAATACATAGAATAATATATTAATGAATCTTCAGAGCAACAGCCAAAGATAGGTATTTCTATCTATTTATAAAGCTACTGTAATATAAACAAACAAATAAAAAAAAATATTAGTAAATATTAAAATTATCCATTTTAGACGCATTATAAAATATACGAAGCAAAATGGACATCTTGGCGGGAGAAACTTATTGAACGTAGAGAACAAATGCGTAAGAAGCGTGAACAACAAAAACAAACAACTGCTAAAGCAGATCCTGAAAAAAATAAGAATCTACCTGGAGGGGACAAGATAATGAATATTTTATCAAGTACAGAGAATCAAGGATTAATTAACAATCTCTTAGGTATTGGGAAAACCCTTGGCTTAACAGGGAAACAAAATACAGGAACACTTCCACCGCCGCCTCCTCCACCTCAGACAACAAGCAATATTTCATCTACAACAGTTACACCTGCAATAACTTCACAACAATCAACATCTCAGCCATTGAATTCGGACACAGTGTCATCTTGGAATGCCCAACAAGCTGCACAGTGGGCGGCTCAATTTAATTCTGGAATGCAAAACTATAATAGTTTTCACGGTAACTCTGGATCGACTCAACCATCTTTTGGAACATCTCTAAATTCAACGCATCCTCCAAATTTCGCACTACCACCACCTAATGTGCCAAATGTTGGACCAAATTTTTTACAACCACCACCAGGTTTTAATAATAACGACGGAAGACAATTACCGGATGCAAGCGTAAGACAAAATTTACAGGACAGATCGTCATATGGTTCAAGTGGAAATAATTTGAATATGTTTGGTGCTAATGAAAGAGCAAATTCCGAAATAAATCGTTTTGGATCAAATGAACCTTTAACTTTACCTGATTACTCAGGTAATTTTGATACAACTGATAATACCAATAACGAACGTATGAATAATAGAAAAGGACAATTAGGCACTGGTCCAGAATATTTTAGGCGAGAAATATTAGATAAAAATTTATCCGAACATGATCAATTCAGATCAGATGGCTCATTTAATTATGGTAATGCGAGATTCGGTAGAGGAGAAGAAAATTATAAATCGATAGATGGAACAGAAATTGATGGAAAACTTTATAAACCAGAAGATAGAAATTATATGGAACGTGGTAATAATCAATTTAATGATCAAAATAGTTTTAATTCAGTTAATAGTTTAAACAATGATCATTTTAATATTGATCGTACTGGTCCTGGACCAGGTGATCGTTTTGTAGGAAGTGGGGATCGGTTTGGAGCTGGTAGTGATCGTTTTGGAAATTCAAATGATCGTTATAATGATCGATTTGGATCAGGAGATGATCGATTTATTGATCGATTTGGATCAAGAGATCGATTTGGATCAAATAATGTTCGATTTGGATCTAGTAGTGATAGATTTGGATCACTTGATCGTTTTGGTTCAAGTAACGATCGTTTCACTTCAAGAAATGAAAGATTTGGTCAAGGAAATGGATTAGAATGCGATAGATTCGGACCAGGCTTTGATCGTTTTGGTGTATCTAGTGATAATGTTGGCCCTGGAAACAATAGATTTGGAAGAAATATTATGGATCACTATGAAGGAAACGAAGGAATAGATAGCACGAGAGATAGTAATAATTCTCGAAACTTTGACAGAAATAATCAATTTGGACCTACCGATGAATTGGCACCAGAGTTAAAAAAACTTATGGAAAAAAGAAGAGCTGCTATGGATGTATTCAAGCCTAGCTTTCATGATACCGATAAAAGTGTTAATGTTGGATCTTTACGTGAGAGTTTTAAAAAAATTGCTGGTGATTCACCTTTTATATCAAAAAGTTCCACCGATTTTGGACAAAGGGATTATGTAGGATCAAGAGGAATGGCAGTTTCTAGTCCTCGATTTCCAGGAAATTTTGGACCACAAAATAATCCTAGATCATTCGGACCACGCGGCCCTAATGAGTTTAAATCACATGGTAATTTCGAATTTCGATTACGCGCTCATACTAATTTCAGTCCACGTGACAATTTCTTTGATTCTCATGATCCTGGTGGTCCATTTCTCAGAGAATCCAACACTAATTTCTCTAAATTTGATAAAAATCATTCTATGTTTGGTTCTGTGGATGTCGATCAACGAATTGAACAACAATTTGACAGAGGAGATCCTAAATTACAACAAACTAAAGATACACAAAATAGTGGATCATCGGACAATATTGTACCTGCAAATACAGATAATATACTTACAGAGAAAAGATCAGATATTCCTGTTAATAAAAATGAAATGGATAATGTAGTAAAAGCAGAAGAAGTATCACAGGCAGAAAAAATAGGAGAAGAATCATCAAATAATATTGCGGATGCACAATCGAATGCTCAAGAAGACAAAGCTACACGTTCGAATGTACCGCCATTAGAAAAACCACCTTGGATGGATGCATCATTTCCTGATGTTAATTTATCTGAAAAAGATATTAATAACACGGAATGTAACAATAATCCACCTGCAAATTTTGTTGTTGCCTCTACAGAAGAAAATAATGAAAAAGCTGATGATAGAATACAAACAGATTTGGATAAAAAATTGGAGTCGGATGCTCCAGATAATGAGCAAATCAAAAAATCTGAAGTTTTACCATTTATGGGTGAAAATGATCCAAAACCGGAAGACTTAAATATGGAACCTCCACCAGAATTACCTAATTTAGGAACAATAACGGACGATTTGAATAACGATAATAATACATTTGCTAATAATCAAAAAATTAAAGAGCCTTTCGGTGCAGATCGTAATTTTTCTGGAGAATTTGAACGTAATGCAAAATATTTTGATCCTAAAAATACTTTTAGTCCTAGAGGACCTAATGATGGAAGATTTTTACAACAACCTCATACACCTAATAATGGACAATTTTCTTCATTAGGATCAAACGATATACGATTCAGATCTCGAGCATCCAGTGACGGACAGTTTGGTTTTCGTGGACCTAATAATAGAAATTATGGGCCATGGAGAACGAATGAAATGCCATGTGATAATAGAGGATTTACTGACACACAATTTGCTCCTAGAGGACCTATTGATAGATTGTCTGGTATTACAAATATTAATGAAAGAAATTTCAATAATAGAAGATCTATGGATGGGCCATTCGATAATCAATGTTCAAATGATGGACCTTTTACTTCTGGTTATAATGATGGACAATTTTCACATCACAATCAGCAAGATAGAATGCTTGGTTCTCGAAGTTTTGCAGAAAGACATTTTGATATACGTAATGCAGGATCAAATAGTAAACCTTTTGGATCTCGTGGACCATTTGAAGATCCTTTTGAATCTCAAGGTTTAAATAATGAAGCAGCAGGTACACGTAATTATAATGACAGATTATGTAGCAATAGATCACCTTTTGCCAACAGAGCTTTTGGATCGGATGGAGCACTTGATAGTGCTAATAATGATATTTTTAAAGACAAATTTAATGAAAATTATTTAGATAGGAAACTTGATATAGGTATTACTGATACCGGAGGTAGCGTAGGTTCAAAATTAAACTGTGAATTGGGTAAAGTGAATAAATCTGACGGTAAAACATCATTCTTCCAAAGCAATTTTAGCGACAACACTTCTAGATTGCAATATGGATCTGATTGTACTGTTAATCTTCCACCTCATGAATTCAAAAGTAATATTCATAGTCAAGTATCCCCCTTTGATAAGAAAATTACTGAAAAATCTTGTATAGAATCAAATGTTGGAGATTCTAGAATAGGGTATGGAGATATTTCTGGAGGATTAGATTATAAGTATACTAATTCTCCTTTCATGAAACGATCTATTGATAATCATCAATCTTATATGAGAGGTGTACCCAATAAAGAATTCTGTATAGAAAGACAGTTTAATTATAATCATGGTGGTGCCACAAAAGATAAAAAATATATCGAGCATGTACCTGTAAAAGTAATCGATTATGCTCATGCCCCTCGTACCATAATGCAAGAACATTTAACTCCTGTTCAATGTTTCGATTATGGACATGGAAAACTAAAGCCTGTTGTACCGGATCATGAATTGATACCGCAAAGAGACTTTAGAAATTGGGAAGAAAGCGAGCAGAACTTGAAAGAATATGCAGAAAAAATGAAAAAATATGAGAATTCAATGATGAAACATGAACACAGGCGAAATACAAACATAAATGAGACGAGAGAAAGCGATTGGATAGTAAATATTAGAAAATATGAACGAGAAAAGAGAAATACGGATGACATGCAAAAAGATAGAGAATGTTCTCAAGAAGAAAGAGTTTATACTAATACTTCTGATAAAGAAAGAGATGAATGTATCCAAAGTGATAATAAAATAAATGATAAAGGTAAATTAGATTATATAATAACATTTAAAATTATATATGATACTATAATAAATTTTCTTTTAATTAATCTCAATTCATTTTTACAATCCATTTCTATGATATTTAATTTCTGTATTGAATTAATGAAAGAAAATACAAATTATTGTCAATCTATTAAAAAAAAAAAAAAAAAAAATACCAAAAAAAAAGCAATGGTAAATGACGACAATAAAATGTTTAATAATAATATATAATTTTTCATCTATATTTTTCTTGGCCACAGATAGAGGTCATGAGAGATGCGAACGGGTTCAAACAGATATAAACAAAGAGAATGACAGAGACAATGACAGGTAATATGTTATTAAGCGTGTCAAAATAATATGTGGAAATAGTAAATTTGAAAACATTATATTGTCATTACTAGTCCACATGCACTATTGTTATTAGAATATCATTTATATGATCAGATAGTTCTATATCTATCCCTATATACACTTGCATATGAACTAGTAATATTGTACATTTATATTTTATGAATATTAGCGTGTCTTCAAGACATTTAACTTTCTTTAGATCAAAAGGACGTACTAACTGGCAAGAAAACTCAAACAAGAACACTGTAGAGACAAAATCGTCAAATACCAGGTATGTTAATTCAATATAAAATAAAATTGAACAATTTATTTCAATCTCTAGGATATTAAACAATGGATACTTCACAGATTTTCAATATTTGTAAATGTAAAAAAATTACATACATATATACACAATTAACCTTCTACCTCACATAATTTTAAGATGATCTAAACATTCTTATCATATATTCTTACCTTTGCAAAACTTTTATTATTATAGTTCATCCAACAAGTCGAGTCAGTAGAGGTAAGCAAATATCCGCATGCCAACGTACGTGGCGGATGTAAAAGACTTCAGTTATTGGCAGGTAAACAAAAGTTAATTGTTGAATTCAGGAACGAATTTACATGGGTCATTGTTAGGTTTTACTTTTACTCTAGCGATAATTTTATACCCATTTCAATAATCCCGCTCGATAAGTTTTATAATATCTGAAGATTGTGAATAGGCTCCTGTTCCAATCACGTACGTTTGTTTATCTCTACTAACTCGACTCGTTAGGCGGACTGTAAAATTATATTTATCATATTATTCAGCTTGAAAATTTAAATATGTGGATATATATATATATATATATATATATATATATATATATATATTCTTTTATACTATTCAAATAAGTACCTTAAGACATGGCAAATTTTTGCTACTTCAACAAAATTAATATTTGATAAGTTTATGTAAAAATTTAAACCAAAGAATATGTATCTGTCCTTTTTTTTTTGTTTTTTAATTTGGACACTCCATCCGAACCTTTTATCACGGTGTGAGATAGTTCAAGAATATCTTTTTGAAGTTCTGGAAAATATCCATAATACATAGAGTTGCATAATTTTTATGCATACAAATTTTATATTTTATGTTTTTATTTATGTTATGAAGTGAAAACGCGCGTAAATTCGTTATGGATAACGATACGTTGCAATAAATCTTGCAGCTCTTTTCGTGTGGATATAACAATCGCATTTTGATTTATACTACAATGATTTTTATTAAACAATTTAAAACAAATACGCTCCATTATGGCTTGCTGAATTTGTAAGCTTACTAAACTGTACTGTCTTGAAGCTCTAAAAATATTTCTATATTAACAAGGATTTAATTTCTTTTAAACATTTATTATTTGCATAAAAAGTAATTACACAAAAAGAAATATGATGTTTATCACATTAATTTAGTATTGATTGACTTTCATTCAAAATTTATTATTAACAACAAATGTGTATAATTTTACACAATGAAATAGTTAATGATATATTCTGAATGCAAATTATATATTTAATATTGTAACATACGATTATTACATACAATGCTGAAAATCAAAATTTCATTAATTTCATTTTTCTATTTGGTTTTCATCTTTGTATGTTTTGATACTTAAGTTGCAATGATAATTTAAATCTAAATTATTTTGACAAATTTCATATCTATTATTTTTGTATATTAACTTTACATGGAATTTAATTTTCCAATGAAAATGTTCTAATTATGTGAATTACAACACAATACTTTATCAGGTGGATCACACCACAGAACTTAAATAATATTATTTCATGAAGATTAAACAATAAGATGTTAAAAATGCATATAAAAAATATGTTAAATCATCCAAATATTTTGGATTACATTAAGACTTACACACTTTGAGATTTTCTTCTGATTTTCATACAAACATTATTATACTTAAGACTGACATTTAATATTCAAACTATATGTATATATATTTATATTTTTTCAATGTTGGGTTTTAAACAAATATTTATATTATATATACATGTTATAATCACGTTATCATTTTCTGTTATATATGTAGATCAAAATACAATGAGTATTATAGTATGATATATTTTAATGTCTACAAATTTTTTGTTACAGCTTTACAGATAAACAGCAAAATGTATCAGAATTACCATCTAAAACCTTGGAATTGGCGAAAACGGCAAATTGTACAATGGTGGATGATCTACTGTGTCCTCCAGGTCGTCAAAATAGACCATCTAAAATAGCAATTATTTTAAGAGGGCCACCTGGTAGTGGAAAATCATTCGTAGCAAAATTAATTAAGGTATAATTTAAACTAAACTTTCATTTTTAATTTTTTATGTCGTCAATTATGAAAATGAATACGAATGAATATGTACAATTATTTATTTATTATCATATTTTCATACAGGACAAGGAAGTTGAACAAGGAGGCTCTGCTCCAAGAATATTGAGCCTTGATGATTATTTCCTTGTTGAAAAGGAAATAGAAACAAAAGATGACAATGGGAAGAAAGTGATAGTGAAGGTATTGTATTTAATATGTATGATATTGTATGCATATTTCTAACTTTTATTTTAATTTTTTAGGAAATGGTTTATGAATATGAAGAAGCAATGGAACCAAGTTATATAGCGTCTCTTGTGAAAGCATTCAAAAAAAATATTACAGATGGCTTCTTCAATTTTATTATATTAGATTGTATCAATGAAAAAATATCAGATTACGAAGATATGTGGAGTTTTGCAAAAAGTAAAGGATTTAAGGTACATAAAATAAATAAAATCAAACATATTTAAGCAAGCCATATTATTTAACTAAACTTTTTAAATTTAACAGATTTCTTTTTAACAATATTGTTTAAAGTTTATTTTCAATATGTGATGTATAGGTATATGTATGTGAAATGGAAATGGATGTACAAATCTGTTTAAAGAGAAATATTCATAATCGTTCTGAAGATGAAATTAATAGAATTGTGGATTATTTTGAACCTACACCAAGTTATCATCAAAAATTAGATGTAAATTCGATGTTACAAGAACAAGCAATCGAAGAAGTATTATCAATTGACTAAAATATTCATTGTGAATATTAATTGAATTTATATATTATTTCATGAACTCTTCATTATAGGTACAAATGGAAGATAGTCAAGAAACATCAGATAAAGTATTACAATCAAATGAAGAAAGTCAAGATAGTCAGGATGATGCTCCAGAAATTATTGTAAATTTATAATATTTCTTTAATAATTTTATTTAAAATTTAATTCAATTATCTCTTATATACGTGTATTTCAATAAATATATTATATACTATCATATAAATACATATATATATATATATACATTACTTTTTAGGGTATTAGTAAATGGGAACGAATGGAAGCGGAAGATAAATTAGGTTCGTTAAAAATAATATTCTTTAATTGATATCTATTGCTTAAAAGTGATTTTGAATCAATATATTATATAAATGTATTTTTGTCAAAATTATATTTATAGATCGCTTAGATGGTTTAGCAAAAAAGAAAAATGAAGGGAAACCACAAACAATGGAAGATTTTTTACAAGTCCCTGATTATTATAATATGGAAGATACTTCTGGAAAGAAGAGGGTATGCAAAAGAGATATTCTTTCTATAATAATTTATATTCAATAAATTTTCTGCAAATTAAATTAAATAATTATAATAATTATGTTATAAACGATTGGTAGGACTGTTTAACGTTATAGGTGAGATGGGCAGATTTGGAGGAACGTAAACAACAAGAAAAGATGCGAGCTGTAGGTTTTGTTGTTGGACATACAAATTGGGATCGTATGATGGATCCAACAAAAGGTGGAAGTGCTCTAACACGTACCAAGTATATATGACGCTAAATTAATTTTAGATTATTAAATATAACGATGAAATTAAGGGGGAAAAAAAAAGAAAGAAAGAAAGAAAGAAAAAAAGAAAGAAAGAAAGAAAAAAACTTATTTCTTTAAGAACAAAGTGGTGTATTACTCATAGGTTTTTTTTCCTCCCGCGTTTTGTTCATATTTTTTATGAATTAATATTATTAATATTTAAAGAAAAGAACGTTTTAGTGTTAAATATTAATAAACCTGTTCAAATATTCAAATACTCTAAATCTTGCTTATCATTCTTTCAACAATCACTGTCTAAAACTGTGAATCTATATGATTGTTAAACAATATACAATGATATTGTTGACAAGCAAGATAATTAATACAACCAAATTATTATTATCATGTATATCTACAACAATGCATTTTAATGAAATAATTAAAGGATAGTAGATTTATTTACAGAAATATATAATCATTGAATATAAATGTTACTTCATATTCTGTAATCGTAAATTTTATTATTCTATTCGTAAGATTAGAATAGAAAAAAAAAACTATAAAGGAATTGATATTTTTATATTACTTTTCCTTGTGTTCCAATATCTTTAGTAATTACATAATTCCCAATGTTTTACCCACGTCCTAATACATGTTTATCCATCAATCATTCTATATCATCTGTTTTATATCATTGTATAATTAATCATTTCTAATTGTAATTTATAAACTTTAGATTATAATACCGTTATACTCTGAATATTTAACTGTATAGAAAATAAAATTTTAACTATTGTATATAAATACTTTTTTCATTTGTAATAATTCCAATATTTCAATATTTCTTAATATCAATAATTAATTTATATATAATTGAGATAACTATTGTAATTGTTCAAAATTAAATCAGATATTCATTAAATTTTTATGAAAATAGAAATTATATCTATGCATACGCAACGTCTTAATTAATGTCTGAATAAAAACATTTCTAGTATATATTTTGCAATGATAACGATACATTAATATAAATAAAGTTACAAATTAAAAATATTTAAAATAGCTCTAACAAAATTTTTTTTTTATAAGTAATTAAAATATATATATATATATATATATATTTAAAGTAATATACCAATCAGTTTAATTGGAGTAAACTGCGATCCAAACAAAGTTTTCCGCACATAAACAAAATTTTTTATATACCATTTAAAACAATTAATTATATTATACGACGACAATAAAATTAATTTGATGAATTTTTCTTAAAACTTTACGAAATCGCACATAATGTCGACAAATATTTCTAACCTCACTATCTTCTTTGCTTAATCTATGATCATCTACGATATCTCTAATTTCAGTCTATAGATGACACCAGGGGTTCCAAGAAGACAGCTTTAAAATGTTTCTTACCGACCGATGTACAAATAAACGATTAAAACCTGCTTGATTTGCTTCCTGTATTTATACCATACGTTAGTGCCATCTGGTGAGTAATTCACGAAGAAACTTCCGCGCAGGGACTATGACATCCCCCACCCCTAAACCCTCAGCAGTCAGCAAAGCGCGGGCTACAGTTCAAGTTGCATTTTAGATGCGAACGAATGCACATCGTTTTCGGTTTACGGGGATGAACTGCGTTTCGTGAATATCGAAGATACTTATCGGAAAGGTTTCAGCGGGTTGTGTCCATTGTGATCGTCCGATTTTCAAGTCTAAGCTGGTGTTTTTAGGTGAGTTTTTCGTTTTTCCTTTCTGTTCTTTTTTTTCTTTTCTTTTTTCTTTTCTTTTTTTCTTTTGTTAATAAAATATAAAAATTGTTCAAATATATTCTCTATATTATTTCTCAATGGACATTCTTAAAACACTAATCTCATTGAAAATATATCACAGAGAATTTATTTTTCAAATAGAGTTTAATGAATTTTGAAAAAGATTTTCTGTGATTTCTTTCAAAAATGCAAACGTCTCGAATCAAATGTGAAGTTAGCTAAACGTTTGATTTATATCAAGGAATAAAAATCGATCTATATATATATATGTTATATATCTACGTATTATGTATATATACTCGAATTATTTGAAAAATATATCTATATTTGTTTTTTTTTTTTTTTTTTTTTTGTATATCATAAATCAACTTAGAAATGTATGCATATGCACGTGCATCTTTCGCAAGATGTCATGCGTGGATTTATCGGACCATTTTCGTTACAATTGATGAAACTAATAGTGACATATACATTCGATTTATTCCTATCATAACAAGAGTGCAGTGTTTATTAATATTTAAAATATCAAACTAGTTTTCATGGTCGAATGACTATGACTATGAATATTTGTGTGTGTGTCTTTCTCTGTGTGTGTGTGTGTGTATAGATTTGGTGATTAAAGTTTAAATATTTTTAAGTTTTATCAATTAAAAGCAGAGAAAAAATCGTATTTATCGAATTCTGATTAAAAGAAAAAGAAAAGAAAAAAAAACATTTTATTTATAGATACACGTGTATGCGTTCGTAAAGATTTAATTAATAAAAATTAATCTATATAGATATTTTTTTTTTTTTTTTATTTCGATTAACTAAAATTTTACAAACAAAAACGTATCAAATTTTATCTTTGTCGAATTTTGAAAACAACAAAAGTGCTTTATACGTGCATATATATGTACGTGTACGTGTTAGTAAAGATTTAGTAAATAAAAATTGATAATCTTTTTTTTTTTCTTTTTTTTTGTGGATTAACCATCCATAAAAATTATAAAAGAAAGAAAAAGAAGGAAAAAAAAGAAAGGTGAAAAAAAAAAATAATAAAACAGAAAAAGAAATAAAATGCATTACATACGCGGATTTCCAAAAACGAATTCTCGTATTTAACGTTTACCGCGTGACATTAATAAATATAAAAGCGCACAACGTCTCTCTATGTGACATACATCGATACATTAATATCCTTACGTCACGTAAACGATCAGAGAGTATTGTCAAACGAGGTGTGCGTGAAACATATCGTGCTAGTGGCCCGATGATAACTATCGTCCCCATTTTTATCACAACTGGTAGCGTATTAAAAATCGTTGAATTTCGTGACGGGTATACATTTTAAAGAGGGGGAGAGAGAGAGAGAGAGAGAAAGAGAGAGAATGAATGAATGAGAGAGAGAGAGAGAGAGTGAGAGAGAAGGTGCGGAGACCAAACCGGATATATTATCCTACGTGGTAATATAAACTGTGCGAACGCACATAGCACGAAGAAGAGTATCCTCTTTCGTGATATTTCGTCCTTTTATTTTTTTTTTCTTTTTTTTTTTTTTTTTTTCTTCTTTCGTATTTTTATACATCGTCCACGAATCTTTTTTTCATTTTCTTTTTCTTTTTTCTTTTTTTTTATCTTTTTTCATTTTCTTTTCTTTTTTTTTTCTTTTTTTTTTTTTTTCATCTCCTTTCCTCTTTTTTGCACCGGTGTTTTATCTACGTGAAATTTCTCTTAGCTTTTTCCAGCAATCCTTTTTTCTTTGTAATTTTTAATATATATATATATTTTTTTTTCTTCTTTTCTTTTTTATCCATTTTTTCTTTTTTTTTTTTTTTTCTTTTCTCCATCGTATTTTTCCTTTTTTTTTTTTTTCTTCTCATCAGATATATCCATGTCACTTTTCGTCGAGATAAAATTTCGTCGAGATATATTTTTGAATTCATTCTATAGCAAATATGTAATTAATATTTTAACTATTACATGGGAATAATTTTTATATATATTTATATTTTTTTATATATATATATGGGTATAGAATTTTTTCTAATTAAAAGTAAATTCTTTTCTTTTTATTTTTCCAAAAATGATATCTTCAGTATTTTGTTGAAATAAACAAATTTTTTTTTCTTTTTTTGTTTTTTATTTATGAGAACCACAAACTTTCTATTTATGAGAACCATAAAATTAGCAAAGAATTCATTAGTTTAAAACTAGTAAATAATTTATATTTTAATATTATATAAAAATTATTTCCATATAGGTAAATATATATATATATATATATATATATATACATTTTTTTTTTTAATCTTTTTTTACATACACATGTAAATACACTTGTTATCTTCTGGATAGGTATGTTTATATATATATATATATATATATAAAATATAGGTATGTGCGTGTATACAAGTTTTCCTATCAATTCTCTCCAAGCTGAAGGAATAATTTTGCAATTTCAAAGCAATCTCGTTTGCATATTCTACTCTGTTTAGATCGATGGGTATAATCAGGTATGTAGGTTATTTTAAACGATTACTTCATTCGCTGGATAATATTCGAAGCGTTTGATTTTTCTTTTCTCCTGTCTTTCTATATATATTTGTCTGTCTCTCTCTTTCTCTCTGTCTCTCTTTTTATTCGTTAGATTACGTCATGTGATCGTGCCACGTTCCAATTGGTATTGCTAATTATGAGTAATTATCGTATTTTTCATACAATTATAAATGAAATAAATGAAAATAATGATTATTATTAATAATATAAAATTCTTCTTCTTCTCTTTCTTTTTCTTTTTTCTTTTTCTTTTTTTCTTTTTATTTCTCGTAACATTGCAATTAAAATACTTATCGAATATCGATTGACTAATTTCAAACGTTCTGATTGGTTACGTACGGATGTACTTATTTAATTGCTAACAATATTTTGTTTTAATTTTTGTCCGAAGTAGCGCTGTTGTATCGATCCCAGTTGCAGCAATTTTATTATACGGAAATCATAAAAGATTTTTTGTAAATTCGATCGACAAGATTACGGAAAGTTTTACGAAAGTTTTTATCTCTTTTTTCTTTTTTCTTTTTTTTTTTTTTTTTTTATCTCTATCTTTATCGAATAGATGTATTTTAAGGTATTTACGCAAGTTCCTCTTTTTTCTTTTCTTTTCTTTTCTTTTCTTTTTAATGTAATATAATACACGTTCGAAAGTAAATACGTACGTATTATTCGATTGTTTAAGTTTTGAGAGAGAAAAAGAAATAAGGTTAGAAAGATTTCATTGATAATAATTTTATCGTTGATAATGTTGTTTAAGAATCTTCATCATGTTTTCATCGAAATACATTTATTTATTTATGTTAATAGAATATGAGACCTGCGTATATATGTATGTGTGTGTACGTTAGTGAGAGTTTCTCGAATGTTTATGTATAAAATTTCAATATTCGAAATCAGTTAGATGGATTGTCATTTTTTAACGTTAAAAAAAAATATATATATATACCTTTTTCACGGGATACATTTTCACTTGCATACATATATAAATGTGAGTCATTAGAAAACTCGTTTATAAAACTAATTAAAATTAATTCGTCATTTTGTCAACGTTAAAAATTATTCATATTTACTTTATTACTTTCTATTAGATATTAAATAATTTTTTTTCTTTTTTTACAATAGAATTATATTAAATAATTAAATAAACTATTGCATGATATTAAATTGATAATTATTAAATTGATAAATATATATAAATATCATCTATTTTGACTAACGTATTTCACGTCGTTATTATTTTTTGATTGCGTAAGAAATAAATGGCCGCTGATAGGATGATTCGCGTTTCGCGTTGAAGTAAACGCCGTAGTTAATACTTGGATATGTTAGAACAAGTTACGCAACGATCACGTAAGAGTGCGAAAAAAAAAAGAAAAAGAAAAAAAAAGAAAAAGAAAAGGGGAAGAAGTTTTCTCTCGCAAGAAATCTTTAACGGTATTGTTCGCTCGATTTACGTTCGATTTTGGTCAAGAGCCAACTGATGTTTCGAGTGAAGTGTTACTTGCTTTCAAAGTTTCGACAGGAAAGAAGAAAATCAAGGGAACTTCCGATGGATGATGATTTCTTCGTTCAAAATGTTACGATCAATAATAAGAAAAAAAAAAAAAAGAAAGAAAGAAAGAAAGAAAACAAAACGATTTATCCGAAACCAATCGTCGTCTCTATCGAAAGGTAACATTTTAATCAATAAACATTTATATTTATTCACTTTTCTCTTCTTTATGAATTATTTATTTATTTATTTATTTATTTATTTTTCCTTTTTATGGTAATTCTTTCTGTATATCGTATGGACTACTTCTTTTCTCAGGCGTGTATTTTAAGTGCTTTCTTAGGTTCATTGCGTGCTACACTCGCATCGGTAGCGTAGTAATACATTATTCGTAAAAGGTATAATTACCAATATACTGGATTTAGTATTCTATCGATGTGTCTATGTGTATAGGTTAACTGGAAAAATGTTCGAAGATGTTAGACGGAAATCATGAATTTTTATTATTTTATAATGATTGAAAGTGATGCTAATGTGAAATCCATATCTGTTTTTTTATTTTATTTTTTTTTATTTTTTTGTTCTTTTTTATATTTTTTTTATTAATCGTTTCTATGGATATATTATTGGGAATGGTGTTTAATAAACAATATAAGAATTTTTCATAGTTCATATATATATATATATGTATACATATATATATATACATATATATATATATATATATAATAGATAGTATTAAGATGGTTAATAAGTATAATATCGAAATTTTTAGTGAAATATAATATATTCGAAGAGTTTTTAGGTTATGTTACTTTCGAAATTATCTAATTAAAATATTTTATTTCTATTATATTTCCTTTTATATAGACTATAAATATTTTCATTAAGTTATTTTATTATATAAATTATATATATATACATATATTATATACATTTATACATGCAATATAATTATACATATATATATATATATATATATATGTATATATATTTATTTATTTATTTTTTTATTTATTTATTTTTATACATATATACCGTCTAATACGTTAGAAATAGATAAGAAGTTTTTTTTTTGAAATAAGGTGTGCATCATAGATAGTCGGAACGTAACAATATATACATATCCATATACATATATAGATATAGTTAGAAGGTAGTCTAGCTTTCAACTTTATCTAGTCTGCATACACGTACCAAAATTATTCTACCGACGAAAAGTTCGCCGGAAGTTTCTCTCAGTCAGTCGTCGGAGCACGGTGTACTGTAACTTACATTTCTCTCTAAGAGAAAGAGTAACAAGGTGAGAGAGAGAGAGAGGGAGAGAGAGAGAGAGGAAGAGAAAGAGAGAGAGAGAGAGAGAGAGAGAGGGAGAGAGAGAGAGGGAAGAAGAGAGATAAAAGAAGAGTTTCAGAGGACAATGATATAGAATCTCAAAGGTACATATATATATGCATGCATGCGTGCCTACGTGTGTGTGTGTATGTATGTATGTATGTATGTATGCCACTTGGCGACATTTTTTTATTTTATATTAATGAAATAAATTATTCGTAAAAATTTATATTGATAAAAGTATAATTTATAATTTTTAATTCGGAAAGATGATTAGAAAGATAGGTTATGTTATTTTTATTCTTTTCGTTTTTTGTTTGCTTCGTATATGTATATATATATACATGATGTATGTATATATCTATATACGTAAATATTTACTTGGAGATGTTCGATCATAATTCTATCTTTTCTAACGTAGTTCTATATATTTCCTAAAGAATGTTTCCCAAGAATGAGAGAGAGAAAGAGAAAGGAGAAGAAGAGAGAGAGATAGAGATACTATTGTCTCAATAATTCTATGAAATATTTTCCAATAAAGGCTGAGAGAGAGTGAGAGAGAGAGAGAGAGAGAGAGTGAGCAAGAGAGGAAGAAAGAGAGTATCACACGTCGTTTCTTTCTTAATTGAGTTTCAATAATTCTATGAAATGTTTTCCAACAAAAGGAGAGAAAAGAGAGAGTGTGTGTGTGTATGTATATATGTATGTATATGGTGTGGATGACTTCATATGATCTTTCTTTTTCATAGTTCTAAGCCGGTAACGTGTCGTGCTTTTCCGGAAAGTTCTTCGGGTTTTGTCGATTCTTCTGATTTCATTTGTTTATTGTTATCGATCGTACGTTGAGACGATCATCGATCTTGTTAGAGTCTTCGCAAGTCAGTCGTTTGCGGGACGCGAAGTGGTGAACATGTTTTTCACTTTCTGTCTTTCCGTTATTAGAGTGATTACTTTATAAGAAAATTTTTACTCGTGTTTACGGAATAATTATATAATATTAAAATTACGATATTACTTATAGTAAGTACGATTAAATGATACATCATAAGTATAATATATATTTTGAAAAATATAACGAATTAATTTTCTTAGGATTAAAGTGAAAAATTGTAGGTTTTTAATTATATTAGTGTAATTGGATCATATTAAGTGTAACTTATTAATGATTAATGAAAGTTACTTAGAATTATTTTTAATATTAATTTTTAATATAATTATAATATAATGTGAAAAAGTTATTGTGTTACTTATATCGAATACAATGACGTTATATTAACTATAACGTATACTTCAAAAAATATATAAAAAAAACTTTGGGTATGGAAATAACAATTAATTTTTTTAACAATTAATGTGTATGAAAATTATACTACTTGATATGTGTGCTTGATGATTTTGTGTGTGTGTGTGTGTGTGTGTATGTAATATAATGTGAAAGTTAATGGTATTACTTATGCTAGTACAATTATACTTTTAAAACTTTAGTTATGAAATAATAAATAATTTTCAGGCGATAAAATGAAATAATATATATATATATATATATATATATATATAATATATATAATATATATAATATATATATATATATATAGTTAAGAGTATATGACTTCAAAGTTACATAAAGTTAGTAAGTAAAGTTACAGAGAGTATAGGAGTTACAGAGGGTTAAAGTTACATAACGGTACCAACTTTCGATTGTATTATTAGATAGTTTTATTATATTCAGTAAAAATAAAAACACTTCGATCACATTCTTGATGTGTCTTCGATAATTTTTTTTTTTTTTTTTTTTTTGATAAATGACCAATAAAAATATCTATACATACAAAGATATAAATCTATCTATATATCTTCTTTTTATTTTATATTCGTAAAATATTTTTTTTGTTCTACATCGACGAAATTATTCGTATTAATTTATATTTTATATCTTACGAAATTAACAATATTGAAATTTGAAATTGACTTCGAAATTAGATGATCGTACATTTCTTATTATAATCGATGGCAATTTTTTGTTTACGTTTTTTAATATAATCGACAGCAATAATTTTTTTTTTTTTTTTTAATATCATTTTCACCTTATTATCTTTTTAATTTTTACGAATTTCTACACTTCTCTGAATTCTTCTTAAAACAGAAAAAAAAAGAAAAGAAAAGAAAAAAAATCACAAATTATCGTAATGTATAATTAAATTTCTGTAAAAAAAAAAAAAAAAAAAAAAAAAAAAAAAAAAAAAAAAAAAAAAAAAGAGAATCATCTTTCGCCTTTGTCTGACAAATTTTCTTCGAAGAATTCTCTTCTACCAAGTCATAAGGAAATAGAAAGACTATAAATCTCCTTCATACTTTTCTGCTCTTTTTATTATTCTCTCTAGCAACAAAGAGAGAATCGTATCCTACCAAAAACAAAAAACAAAAAACAAAAAAAAAACCACCAAGGAAAATAAAAAAGGAAAAAGAGCGAATAAAAACCTAGTAAAGAAAAGATGGGGAGGGGAAAAAAAATAAATAAATAAAAAGGATATAAAAAGGTGAAGCAAAAAAGAAAAAAAAAAAAGAAATAAATAAATAAATAAATGAAAAAAGGAAAAAGGAAAAAAACAAAAAAGAAGAAAAGTCCGTTTTAGCCTTCGGTTGACCGATCGAGTTAAATCGAATAAACAAACTGTGAGTTTCCTGCGTTTGTCGGGACGATAACGTTAGCCAAGCGAATATAATTCTTACTCCCTTGCACGTTTACTACTAAATTACTGTTCGAATCGATTTCCTTTCTCTCTTCATTCGTTACATAATATATACGTATACATATACGAGAAAGAGAGAAAGAAAGAGAGATGAGAGATGAGAGAGCGAGAGGGAGAGGGAGAGGGAGAGGGAGAATTTGGTGAGCCAGTACAACCACAATTTATTTGAAAATCGCAACAATGGCGTTCTCATTAAGCTACTTGCTTTCGAACGAATGGTATTCTCTCTCTCTCTCTCTCTCTCTCTCTCTCTCTCTCATCTCTATCTCTATATATCTCTTTCTCTTCATCAGCTGACATTTGTTTGCCAAAGAGATCTGTTCGGGTTTCAACGGCGAATAGGCCGAGAGTATGTATGCATGTAGCACGCTAAAAGAAAAGAATTTCCTTTTCGAGCAACGTGATTGGTCGGATCGAAAGTCGATACGTTTTCGATCGAATTTGAAACCCCACTATCGACTTTTGAATTCGACTAACTCATACTAGATATATATATATATATATAGTCTAGCTGGCTTAGCTTGGCGATTTCATGAAATCGATTAAGCTCTTCTGAAATTTCTGGTTCTCCCACCCTCTTCCTCTTCTTCTCCCTCTTTTTCTCTCAAACATAAAGTTCTCTTTTTTCACACTCTTCTTTCTCTTTCAAACACACACTTTTCCCTTTTTTACCCTCTCTCTCTCTCTCTCTCTCTCTTTCTCTCTCTCTCTTTCTCACTTCTCTTTGTCTCCTTTCTCTCTCTTTCTCTTTTCTCTTTGTCTCCTCTTTCTCTCTCTTTCTCTCTTCTCTTTGTTCCTTCTCATTCTCTTTTTTCTCTCTCTCTCTCTCTCTCTCTCTCTCTCTATCTATCTATCTATCTCTCTTTCACATTTCTCTATCTCTATTTCTCTCTTTCATTCTCGCCGTTAACTTCTCCCTTTCCAGCTTCTATTTTGCAGGATAAACTGCAAGGGGATTTGTTCAAAGAGCCTTCGAAGCAAGGAAACGTAACTGTTCGATTCTATTTTACATATCGTCTCTGTTTCTCTTTCTCTTTCTCTCTCTCTCTCTCTTTCTCTCTCTCTCTCTCTCTCTCTCTCTCTCTATATCTCCTTCTCTCTGTCTTTTGTCTTTGATTAGTGAGATGGAGATAGAGAGAGAGAGAGAGAGAGAGAGAGAGAGAGAGAGAGAGAGGGAGAGAGAGGGAGAGAGAGAGAGTGTGAGTGAGAACATTTCGGTTTGTACGTTCTAATCCGATTTAGTATCGAAACTCAGATACGTTGGGATAACCATTGATACCACCCATTGTAGTTTGAGGGTTCATTGTTGGTTACTAGATAGTATAATAGTTTTCATTCATTTAATCATTCGTTTTAATTTTATTATTAATAATATTTATTAAGAATTTCTACATATAATAATAATAATAATAATAATAATAATAATAATAATAGTTTAATAATTATTTATTAAAAGTGGAAATAAATAAAGTAAAAAAAAAATAAAAATAAAAAATAAAAAACAATGCAAGAGAAAAATAGAAAGATAATCGTCGATGATATCAAGCCGATAGAATTTTTTTTTTTATATACTTTATACATTTTTTTATTTATTATATATATATATATATATATATATATTATTTTTTATTTTGTAAAAAAATTTATTATCATAATTTTCATCGCGTCCCTTAATTAGATACGTGCTTCGGCATTAAAGAGGCATTCTATGCGTAGCAGGTTATACATATAGTTTCACTTTATAGATTTTCCTAGTTGCATAGCACTCTGGAATTGCAATTTATTTAATAAGAGCCTCTAATCCGCGCTACATCGTAATGCATTAAGGTAGTTACGAATTCCTTCTTGTTCTAATCCAGTTACAAGTTTCTGACTCCGGCAGTGAGCTAACAGGGAAATGTTGATAATAGTGTACACAAACTGGCTCGTGAAAAATATTCGCAAAAAAATAAGCATATTTTATTATTCCTTATTCAATCATTATGATCCCTACCCCACACCACCTTACCCCACCTCTCCTATCGTAAAGTTTGTCTTATAATTAGAAATTATTTTTTCTTCTTCTTTTTTTTTTTTCCCTCTCATTTTTCTTTCTTTCATGATTTCTTTTTTTCCGCTTTTTGACATTAATCAATATTTCTAATTTGAAATGAATTAAAATTATTATTATTATTATTTTTTTTTTCTTTTTTTTTTTTTTTTTTTTTTTTTTTGAAAAAAAGCTTCGTTCGAAAATAATTTTAAATAAATAAAATTTTATTTATACAATATAATAGTTTTATATATATATATGTAACTTGGATAAAATTTTTTTCATTATATTTGCATTAAATACATTGCATACGCTGCATACATCATAATTTGATTAAAAATAATATTACTGATATATTGTTGCATCATTCGGTACAACTATACCGATGCAAAAGTTATTAGTTATTTAAACGAAGCCCCATCATCCGAGATAGGGACAATCACGTAGATAAAAAAAAAAAAAAAAAAAAAAAAAAAAATAGAGAAGAAAAAGAGTACGGTGACATAAACTTTGACAAGTGAAACATGCAGAGGGATCTGCTACGACATTGCCGCAAACGATAAATTAAATTAACGATACGTGCGCTTTATCGTTCAGAAAATTGGCTTTAGACTCTCTTTTTACGATTTGTTTTCTTTTTCTTTTTTCCTTTTTCTTTAACGATATTTTTTCACGAAATTACGTGACCTCCGACGTAAATTATACATTATTAATTACTCGTATTTCAGGATTTAATATATTTAATCTATATTATATGTTACACTTTCCAACCCCAATTATCCCCACCGCCATTCGAATTCGTTCTTTTATGGGGAAAATTATTCTCGTAATTATAAAAAAAAAAAGAAAAGAAGAAGATAAAACAAACGTTAATTCAACTGTCATATAATTTCGATGTTTATTATTTGATTTATTTTTAATAATCCACTTAGTGGTAGTATAACATTTATGTGTTATATTAAATATATATATATATATAATGACATAGTAGAAATTATGCACGCGTGTGTGTGTGTGTGTTAATCTACATATATATATATATTATGGATTCTATATATACTACTTGTTTATTATATATTATATACATAATACATAGTACTATGCTATATAGAAATATACTACATAACATTATACCATATATATTACTATTTTCAAATTAATTAACTATTTAAAGATACACACGCATATACCATATCATATATGTATGTCGTTTTCTTTTTTATTACTTTTTTATTTTAATATTTCTTTCTTTATTTTCTTTCTAATATTTTTTTTTTTCAAGTTTTTTGTTTTTCTTTTTTTTTTCTTTCTTTCTTTTTCTTTTTTTCTTTCTTTTTTTTCTTTTTTTTTTTTTTTCTTTTTCCCTCCATTAAAAATTCTCCCTGACTCTCTCACGAAATCTCCGATACGACCGTCGGGATTGGTTTTAAGCTCCGTCGATCCTACGAAGGATTTATGAGGATGATTATGAACGGAGCTTTTGCATTCGTTACATAGTATGTAAATGGTGAGGATTTCTAACCATTGAATTTCCCATTCTTTATCAATACCCTTCGAATTTTTTTCTCTCTTCTTTTTTTGCAATTATTTATTGTATTTTAATGTTGTCATATACATACGTAGAACGAATCGAACTAAGATTATACGTTTCGTATTTGATTGCAACGTTTCATAAAATAGAGAGAAAAAGAGAAAGAGAAAGAGAAAGAGAAAGAGAGAGAGAGAGAGAGAGAGAGAGAGAGAGAGAGAGAGAGAGAGAGAGAGAGGAAAGTAATATTTTTTTTTGTAGGTTTATTATATCTACAATATATAAATATATTTAATATGTATTTGTGTTAATTCTCTTTTAAATAAAATTCAAATCGATTATTGAATTGTTTTTATACATACATACTATAATTAATATACGTATAATTAATTAAAAGATTGTTATAAATGTGAACAAAAGAAAATTAATAATTACTTTTAATAAGATATATATATATATTTAT
>NC_140827.1:1645000-1667500 GCF_050613455.1 Vespa mandarinia | reverse complement strand
TCTTTGTTTATTTTTCTTCTTTCTTTCTTTTAATTGTTTTTTTTTCTTTTTTTTCTTTTTCCTTTTTTAATTTTCTTTTTTCTTCTGCTCTTTTAAAGGGCGATATATTTCTGTTACGAGTATTAACGCAAATGTTATAGTAGTATATAATTATATAATATATAATTTATTATATATTATATTATATATTAAAATTATATATATTATATATTATATTATATAAAATTATATATTATATATATAATTTTTTTCTTTTTCTCTCTCTCTCTATATATATATATATATATATATATATATATATATATATATGTGTGTGTGTGTACGATCGTATAAAAAAATTTTATGAGAATAATATGGGAAATTGATTGAGAAATCTTTTAAATTTCGATAATTCGTTAGAGATAAAATGGGAAGCATAAAAAAAATATTATGTTTCTATCGAAAATCATTTTTTTTTCTTTTTTTTTTTTCTTTTTTTTTTTTTTATACCGTGTATGTATATCCGAAAAAAAAATTATATATATATATATATATATTTATACTTATATTTGTATATTTGTATACTCCAATTATATACGATAATTAGAGTTCTTGTTAAATCGTTCGTGAATGTGTACATTCGTCGACGATAATTCCGTTTCATGGTCGATACTTAGCGGCCGCAAGGCTAATTTCGGTACTGTATCTGTCAGTCATGAAAACAACGGCCTAAAATGTAGTAATCGTGTATCGAATTGGTCAGACAGAATACATTGGACAGTAGTTGTTTCAGTTTGAACATTTATTCGTTTATTTGTATACTCATTTATTTATTTACCATTCTTCCTCTTTGTATATTTCCGACGATTATAAAATAAATTGAATTAATTCGTTCGATAAAGTATAAATATTCAGGGATTTTTGTTCAATTGATTTTTCAATGCTAGGAATATACTTTTTGTTTCTTATTTCTATTTTCTTATTTTTTTTTTTCTTTTTTTTTTTTCTTTCTTTCTTTCAATTTATTTTAAATAATAAATTTCTTCATTATTATCAAATTAATGTCATCTTAAGAATAATTTATGCGAATAATTCAATTCGTGTAAATACGATCGTTTACGTTGATATGAAAGAATTTTTTCTTACCTCATTTTTGTTTTATTTTTTTTTTTCTTTTTTTTTTCTGAAGAATTATTCTCATTGAAAATAATTATTCTGTAATAATAATTTTTTAAGAATAAGATTTTATTAGAAAAAAAAAAAAAAAAATATATATATATATTTACATATATATGCACGTGTGAGATTTGTTGTCAATTAAAAAACAAAATGTCGATCTTTTTATCGATTCTTTAAAGAAGGAAAAATATTAATGGAAAAACAAAAAAAGAGAAAAAAGGAAAAAGAAAAAAAAAATGAAAAAAATATCGTGTCAATCAAATTAATACAAGAAAAGAAATAATTTTGGACTTTAATAATCAACGAAATAGAATTCGAATCAATCGTAATATTAGATAAATCATCGAATTCTAAAATACTATTGAGCGCAAATACATACGAACGTTATATTGGGTTGATTATATGTAGTAGGGATTGTTCGGTAAGTGTGTTGGGGGAGGATTGGATGTGGTTGTGTTGGTGTGAGTAGTACGTTGTTTCGTGCAAATAAACGGGCCGCGCAATAATCCATCATTAGTTCGTTCGCGAAATTAAATGTGCGACATCGTTGTTTCGCACATTACGCTTTCCCTAATGGAAATATCATTCGATTCATGGTTGAAACACACAAAGCAAAGGATCGTGATAGAGTCGTTGAAATAGAATTAGAGAGAGAGAGAGAGAGAGAGAGAGAGAGAGAGAGATAGAGAGAGAGGAAGGGAGAGAGAGAGATAGAATCAGAGGAAACGATATGAAACTGATATCGACAATATTTTTCTTTTTTTTTTTTTTTCTATTTTTTTTTTTTATTTTGGTAAATAAATAAATATTATTCTAAAGAATATTTTCGTTCGTAAAATTTTCCAAATATTTCCTATAGTCCGAAAAATTAATATTTCTCATCCTCATGGCGTTCAATGCGTTGGAAAGAAACCGACGAAAGAGATATCGTGCGAGAGAGAAAGAGATTTAGTATCAGAGAAAACGATACAAAATTGATATTGATAATTTGTTTTTTATTTATATATTTATTTATTTATTTATTTATTTATTTATTTATTTATTTCATTTATTTATTTCATTTATTTATTTCATTTATTTAACCAATAGGATTAATTAATTAATTAATTTATTTATTTAATTTTTTTTATCTAATTATTTAACGAATTTCTTTATTTAGTTAATTAATTAATTAACATAATTAATTTGTTTATCTACTTATTTTATTTATCTATTATAATTAATCAATTTATTTAATTAATTTATTTATTTGATTAATTTATTTATTTAAAAGAAGAACACATTTTATCTAACAAATATTATCATTCGATAGCCTTTAAAATAATTAAAATAATTCGCAGAATTATATCCGCATAATTGATCGGCGAAAATAAATTAAAGAAATGCGTCGAAAAGAGAGCGTGAAAAAAAGAGAAAAAGAGGGAGAATGAGAGATAGAGAGATAGAGAGAGAGAGAGAGAGAGAGATAAAAAAAAAAGATAAAAGAAACAAGATTTTTTCTCCCCTTCACTTTTTCCGCGTTTCCTTATATCTTTATTACTATTATTTTTTAATTTATTTATTTATTTATTTATTATTTTTTTTTTGTTATTTTTTTGTCTTTTTGTTTTTTTTTTGAGAACGTCAAGGATAAGAACGCACGGGCGAAGGCCATTGGACGGACGTTTAAATATGTATGACGTACGGAGTCATGGCAATTACCATCTAGAACGAGTTGGCGTCTTAATTAGGTCGTCTTGTCGACGACATCGACGACATCCATCCACGTCGGTGGTGACGACGCGACACGACGACGACTACGACTACGACAACGACAACGACAACGACAACGACAACGACAACGACAACTACTACGACTACTACGACGACGACGACGACGAAGACGACGAAGACGACGAAGACGAAGACGAAGACGACGAAGACGAAGACGAAGACGACGACACGACGACTATGTCCGTGACGTTGAACGTCTACGTGTCGACGACCACTCACCCTTTTACCACTTTGACATTTTCATCGGGGCTGTGAGATCTCGTCTCGGTTGGAGAACGTTGAGAAAAAGAAGGATAAATGAGCCATGGAGGGCAGAGCTATATATGGCTATAACGTTCTCTTTTGCTTTTCTTTTCTTAAAGTACCAACTTCTTCGTATCGATCAAGGATCTGACATGAAAAATGATTTGTGATCATGTGGGAGGGACCGGGAGGGATAGGAAGATCAAAACAACGTTGATAGAAAGTCCAAGAGAGAGAGAGAGAGAGAGAGAGAGAGAGAGAGAGAGAGAGAGAGAGAGAGAGAGAGAGGTGTGTATGGGTGAGAGAAAGAGAGATAGAGAAAGAAAAAGGGCGAAAGAGAGAGAGAGAGAGAGAGAGAGAGAGAGAGAGAGAGAGAGAGAGAATATGTATTAGAACACAGAATAGATGATGCATATAAATGTAATGATTTATAATTACATTTATTTAAATATAATTATATTTATTTTTGAATATAATTATTATATATCGTCATACATTGATTGATTATATTTGTTAAAATTTTTTACTTCATTTAAAGTTCTTATTATTTTTTACTTATTTAAAGAAAGTTAAAGAGCGAAAGAGAGAGAGAGAGGGTGTATTTAAATACAAAGTATGATTTATTATATGAGTATTAACAATATAATTACATATATAAAAAAGCAATGAATTATATTATTTATAATTATAATTGTAATAATATAATTATAATTATTTCATTATATTATAATTATAATTGTAATATCATAATTATAATTATAATAATAATTATAATTGTAATGTCATAATTATAATTATAATTATTATAATTGTAACGTCATAATTATAATAATAATAATAATTATAATTGTAATATCATAATTATAAATATAATAATAATTATAATTGTAATATCATACTTATAATTACAATAATAATTATTATAATTGTAACATCATAATTATAATTGTAATTATACCATTATATTATAATTGTAATTATAATATAATATTGTATGCTTACATGTTGATTACATTTATAATATGAAAGATACATGTGAGAAATGAAAAAAGAATTAAAAAAAAAAAAAAATATATATATATATATATATATATATATATATATATATAAAGAAACAAAAAAAAAAAGTAATTGTATTATGTATGCAAAAAAAAAAAGAAGAGGAAAAAGAAAAAGGGGGAAAAAATTAAAAAAAAGTTAAATGATTTATCCAAAATGAAGAATATGTATATACTACTAAGCACTATTAAATGCGCCTAATTTTAAGTATGTACATACATATATATACATACATATATATATATATATATATATACACATACATATGTATGTACATATTCTCATAGGTAGATGAGTAGTCCAGAAAATAATGATGAGCATATTGGAGCGCAGCAATTTAAATTAAGGGGGTTGGAGGGACCTGTGGGGAAGGAAGGAGAGGTTGGGGAGTGGGTGATGGTGCTTACTCTTTATTTAATGATCTCGTCGTTCACGAACTTTACCTCGTGGTTTGTTACGAGGGGCGAATTTGGAAAATTTTAGAGGCAAATTAAAATTTAATTTCAACTGATGGAGAAATTCTTGTTTTATAAGGAACGAAAGATATAAACAAGAGAAAATTAAACAAAAATAATAATAATAATAAATAATAAATCATACATACATATATATATATATATATATGTATAGATATTTGATAATAGTCAGATTTTATCGGATCGAACAAAATCATAGAAATCGTTAGATCAATTGGACATTTTTTTTTTTTTTTTTTTTTTTTTTTTTTTATAAATAGATTTAGTCTTTGTAACGAAAGAACAAATACAACGAAAAAGGATGAACTCTCGATAACACTTTATTACAAAATTTATCTTTCAAAAGAATAATTGTTTCTTCTTTTTTTTTTTTTTTTTTTTTTTTCTTTTTTCTCTCTTTCTTTTAAATTATTTTTCGTATAGAAAAACAAACTACGATTCATCCCCCTTGGCGGCTCCGATCGTCGTAAATGACTTTATCCGATCAGATTAATTCAATAATTAATCTGATAAATTAATTCAATAATTAGTCTGATTGGATAAAATCATTTTGATATATCAATATCTCTAATATGTCGAGGGATAAATTTTAAGATGCCTATTTGAGAAGGGAAAATTATCAATTGAAACGTTAAAATCCTTGTAGTAACGATAGATATAGATAGAAAGATAGAAAATACGTTTGTACCGAAATCTTGAACGTGAAGAAAGTTTTAAAACGAACCTGACGACGAACATTCTTCAAATCCGTGTATCCCTCAAGTTGTCCTCGAGAACTTTTCAGATCTTTTACTTCCTGCTGATGCTTCTTTTTCTTTTTTCTCCTATTTCTTTTTCTTCTTTCACGTTCGAAATCTTTCTTCCTAACCTTCTATTGTGTACCGCGTACTGCGAAGATCCTCCATGGATCCCTTAGATACGAATATTGATCTTATGGAAACGAACATGTTTACCTGAATTTTTCGCATACCTGTCGTCTTGGGTAAGCGAAAAATGTTGGAAAAGGTATATACATATATACATACATACATACATACATACACACACATACATACATACATACATACATACATACATACATACATACATACATACATACATACATACATACATACATACATACATACATACATACATACATAAGTTTTTCGTTTGAAACGAACCGTACACATTGGTGAAGAATAGAGAGAGAGAGAGAGAGAGGTGGTGGGGTGGAGGGGGGGGGGGGAGAAGGAGGTTTGGAGGAGGGGGAGGGAGTTGGGATAGAAGAGAAGAAATAGAAAAGAGATTTGTCGGAAGAATTTACTACGTAACTACTAATATTGAGGATCATCAATTTTTCACGCAAAAATGGCAAATTTTCCGAGGCATGCGATTTTCTACGAGGATCTATTCAAAAGGTAGGGCTTAACAAAAATTTTTGAGAAACTTTTTTTCTTCCCCCCCCCCCCCCACCTTCCCTCACTCTTTTTGTTTGTTTTCTTTATTTTTCCTTTTTTTTTCTCTCTTTTCTTTTTTCTTCTTTCTTTTCTCTCGCTCTCTCTCTCTCTCTCTCTTTTTTTTTTTTTCTTTTTTTTTTTTTTTTTTTTTTTTTTTTTTTCGATAAATAAATCCAATTGTGTTCAGGCGGTTATTGTCGATTAAATTACGCGTGTACGAATAAAAATGATAGAAATTTGTTAGAGATATTGTTGAAGATGTCGTTTTTAGGTTGAGAAATTAGAAGAAGCTTGTCGTCGTAATTTTTCTTTGGAATTTCAATTAATTTTCGTATTTTCATTACCACAGTATGATTGTAATTTCTTTTTTTTTTATTGCAATATTTTTTTTTTCCTTTTTTATTATTATTAGTATTATTATTATTATTATTATTATTATTATTATTAGTATTATTATTATTATTATGCAATACTTTGGATTGGAAAATTAATGGAAGTTTTTATAAACGAATGATCGTTATAATTATAATCGGCGAAATTGAAGCGATTGAGAACTTAAAAAGAAACAAAAAGAAAAAAAACAAAAAAACAAATAAAAAACAATTTATTGATTTAATTGCAAATGAAACGTTTAGGTTTATTAATTAGAATAATATGGTTCTCTCTCTCTCTCTCTCTCTCTTTTTTCATTTCCTCTTATTTCTTTTTTCTCTTTATTATTTTCTCTAAAACGGAAAAGGTACTTGACGAAAAGAAAATTTCAATTCTAATAACTTATCAACATTTTACATACACAAACTTTGTAAAGAATTCGTCAAATTTTGAAAGCTCGTGTTATCTCGTAGATGGATGCTTGTACGTTTAGTTTAAACTTTATCGTTTGGTTATACTTAAAATAAAAAAGGTGAAAAAGGGAATGAGAGAGAGAGAGAGAGAGAGAGAGAGAGAGAGAGAGAGAGAGAGAGAGAGAGAGAGACAGAGAGAGAGAGGGAAAGAGAGAGAGAAAAGAAAAAAAGAAAAAAAAATAAATGTTTCGTGCACTAACTGTTAGACGAAGTTTTCACTTTGCAAGTATACATACAAACATACATACATGCATACGTACATACATATATATATATACATACATACATATATATATATACATACATACATAGATACATACATGTATGCATAGGTGCGTGCATATATACATGCATACACATATATATATATATAAGTATATATATGTATATACGTGAAAAACTAAAGTTCTCTCTCTGTCTTTCTCTCTCTCTCTCTCTCTCTCTCTCTCTGTCTCTGTCTGTCTATCTCTCTTGTTTTATTCTCGTCTGTCGGCAAATTTAGCTGCATATCTGTTCGAACTTGAAACATAAAGTTCACCTTCTAACGGCTTAGCTTTCATTAACCGTCGGTCGTCACGGAAAAAAGGAATAAAAAAAAAAAAAAGAAAAAAAAAGAAAAAAAAAGAAAAGAAAAAGAAAAAAAAGAAGAGAAAAAAGATCTAAAAAGGGAAAATGGGAAAAGGAAAACATATGATTATTTCAGTCAAGTTGTTGTTAGTCATTTCTATTTACAAAGCGTCACAGACGAGGCGACAATTAAAATTCGACGTTGATTTTTTTTTCTAAACGTTTAATCGTAAAAATAATTTCAAATCTCACGCGAGTGCGTGTATGCATAAACATACATACATACATACCTACATACATGCATACATACATACGTATATGCATGCATACGTAAATATGCGGCTTTATACTCGTTAATTTTTATTTTCAGTTCTATTTTTTTGTTGTTTTTCATTTTTTTGTTTTTGTATTTTTGTATTTTTTTTATTTCTTTTTGAAATATAACTTCTTGTTCCTTTTTTTTTTTTCTTTTTCTTTTTCTTTTTCTTTTTACCTTTATCATACAATCTTTGTTATCTTCTCGATGGAACATTTGAATGGATAGAGTATTTTCAAAGTTCGTAGAGAAAATTGACCGTCTAGACTGTAGATGAAACGTTAATCTATGTTTATAATGAACGAGCTCTAATTTCAAGCTCTATTCACTTTTTCTCTAATTAAATTCATATACATATATAATTATATATATATATATATATATATATGTATATATATATATATATATTTCCAATATGATTAGAAAGAACCTTTTTTTTTTTTTTTTTTTTTTTTTTAATAAGAAATCCTTGATTTACACGTTTAGACATATCGACAATAAATCCTGTTTAAAATATTAACATATATATATATAAATACCCAATTTTATTATAAATATAATATATATTAGTATATACTATATTACCTATATATAAATAAATATTTTATATATATATATATTATATAAAATAAACATTATATATACGTATAGATATTAATATATTAAACAGGATTAGAGAAAGGAAAAAAGAGGAAAAGAAAAAATATAAGTATATATACATATAAATTAAAAATGAATAAAAGAGTATACAGTGTATGTGATATCCTTTACGATAAATTTTGTCATTAAAAAAGAAAGATAATATTATCTTCGAGATGATTAATAAAGTTGAGATCATCTTGGTGAAATGTTAATCTGTAATAATCGAGCTGGTAGTCTCAAGCTATTTCCCTTCCTCTTCCTTTACCCTTTCTCTCTCTCTCTCTCTCTCTCTCTCTCTCTCTCTCTCCTCTCTATTTTCGCCTTTCAACCCCGATTTCACAAACGAGAGTACCAGGACAGTTACAACGAAGGACCTCGAGTTCTAGAATCCTTTGTCGCGAATTTAATCCCCAGGACACTCATACACTCCTACATTTGTACCCTGTTACTGGGTTGACACGGTCCTAACCTTTGCTCAGCCACAAAGGTCACGTTAATCCTTCCTCTTTATCCTTCTTATTCTTATTTTTATACTTCTTTTTTCGCTTTCCTAGTATTTCCTTTTCTCTTTTTTCTTCTTTTCTTCTTTTTATTCTTTTTTTCCTTTTTTCCTTTTTCTCTCTCTCTCTCTCTCTCTCTCCTTCTTTTTCTCTTTCTTTTTCTCTTTCTTACTCCACTTTCGAAGCTTTTCTTAAAAGATTTTACAGAATGATATGGTACAGCATGGTTTCCACATAAATACATATACTGGATGTCTTAAAATAAATAAGAAATATTTTATATTCAAATATGTGCTTTTGGTAATATATATATATATATATATATATATATATATATATATATTTTATATATAAAAGAAAGGGTTCGGATAAACATATAATGATGATTGCTATTTATTGGATCTCAATATTTGTAAAGATATTTAATTGTGGATTTTTAAACATATATGATCAATATTTATAATAAAATAATATGTAATTTCTATGGATCAGTAATTTCAAACGATTGATACAACTGTTAATATGTTTCAATTAAAATATTTGCAAGTGTATCGATTTATTTGGATTTATTTATTTATTTATTTCTTTTCTTTTTTTTTCTCTCTCTTTTTTTTCCTCTCTCTCTCTCTCTCTCTCTCTCTCTCTCTTTCTTTCTCTCTTTAAACGAGATTGTCAATATTTACGATATATCGTAAAAATATTTAATTATTTATACTTGATGGCTTATGTTACCTGTTTGTTATTTTATTATAAATACTGATCGAAAAAAAAATATATATATATATATGTGAACGTTAATTATAACAAAATACTTACCATTAATGAATAAAATTGCGGATGATATAAATAAAAGTGAGAAATGAAAATTCGATAAATGAAGCAGTATGTAAAATTTGTATGGGTTTATATTTTTATTTATATGGTCAATATCTTTTATTAATTAATGGTAAATATACATTCTGTAATATAAATAAGAAAATAAATAAATAATATATATGTATGTGTTATATGAATATTTCGATCAGTATAAATAATTAAATATTGGAATTGGGGTCTGGATTATGAAACTTTATATCATATATCGATGTTTTATTATAAATATTTACTATTTAATTTAAAAATACCAATTAAAAATGTCTAACGAATATTTATCGTATAATAATAAGCATTCATTTGAAATGTCTCACCTATGAATGTAAATAAAATTCATTGGAAATAATATCTCGCTAATAAAAACGTTTTCTCTTTTTTTTTTTTTTTGTCTTTTTTTTCTTTTCATTATTTTTCTTTTTATTCTTTTAAATTTAGATAAAAATATAATGGAAATAAAATGAATGTTAAGAAAAATAATGTTATTAAGTGTTTCATGTAATAATAATAATAATAATAATAATAATAATAATAATAATAATAATAATAATAATAACAACAATAATAACAATAATAATAATAATAATAACAACAATAATAACAATAATAATAATAATAATAATAACAATAATAATAATAATAATAATAATAATGTAATAAGATAAAATATTAAATTTTTTTATTACATTTTTTCTAACTTTGCCATAGGAAAGAAATTAAAAATAAAAATAATTAAAAAAAAAAACAAAAAAAAAAATTATCATTCATCTTGCAATGTTCCCAAAAAAAAAAAAAGGAAAAAGGAGAAAACCTTGAGGGGGGAAAAATTCTTTCCATCGTTTATCCCCATGAAATATTTTAATCCTATCGTTCTGAACGTTTCCTATAGTTTCCTATAAAATTAAAAATAATAAAGATATGTATCTGAGATATTAATAATTATTTACTACATCCTAGGTAGTAATATTTGTCACATTTATTTTCTTCGTTTCAATGATTGTCATTGTGATTGAAATGATCTTCATTTGATTTTTTTCCTTCGAATGATTCGTTGGAATTCTAGTGAAATTCTCCAGCAGAAAATTCCATTCATGTTTCTTTCTCATCTAAATTGTTTGAGGCTTTTGAGTTTGGATTTTGTATATTATTTTTTTCATTTGTGACGATTTAGATGATACGAGGATTTGAAAATTTGAAATAGAAAATTTTATTATAATTTGAAATATATTACGAAACTGAATGAAATAAAGATGGAGAGGAGATGGAGAGAGAGAGAGAGAGAAAGAGAGAGAAAGAGAGAGAGAGAGAGAGAGAGAGAGAGACAGAGAGAGACAGAGAGAATGTGTATTAGAACATAGAATTGACAATACATATTAATGTAATGATTTATAATTACATTTATTTAATTATAATTGTTTATATAATTACATTTCTATATTTCTTAAATATAATTATATTTATTTTTGAATATAATTATTATATATCGTTATATTAGTTTGGAAACTATGAAGTGGGCGTTGAATGAAAATAAATAACTAAACAAAAACGCTCGTTTCATAGTTTCCAATAGAATACATTGATTATATTTCTTTAAATTTTTCATTTTATTTAAAGAGAGTTAGAGAGAGAGTGAGAGAGAGAAAGAGTGAGAGAGAGAGAGAGAGAGAAAGAGATGAAGATGTAAATCTTTTTTCTAATTTCTTTTTATTTATATGAACTTAGATTTAATATATATATATATATATATATATATATATATATATATATATATAGAAAACGATAATAAATATTTTATAGAGTTAAGAATAACTATTTTACTATTTTATAATGCAGAGAATTAATTTTTTCGCATTTCTATTTTCCTACGTCTAATGTCGACGTTTAAAAAAAATCTGATCTATCGAAAAAAGTAGAGAAAAATTGATGGAAAATAATAAAACGAACTTCATATGTACCATGAAAATAGAAAGTTATTGTTGTCCAGTTTTATTCTCCTTGTCCAATGCTGACGTTTACGAAAAAATCTGATGTGCTCGAAAAAAAAAAGAAAAAAAAGAAAAAAAAAAAGAAACAAAGACAAAAATAACAACAAAAAAAAAACGGAGGAATAATAACACAATAACTGTTTCATATTCTCATAAAAACAGAAAGTTATTTTTGCCTATTTCTATTTTCTTCGTTTAATCCCGTAACGTTCGAAAGAAGTCTCTGATCTATCCAAAAAAAAAAATTAAAAAAAAAAAGAAAAGAAAAAAAGAAAAAAGAAAAAATAAAAAGAACGCAAAAAAAAAGAGACAAAGAGAAAAAAAGGTGGTGGAGATAAAAAAAAAAAAAAAAAAAAAAAAAAAAGAGAAAAAAAAGAAAAAAAAAAGAAAATAAAAAATGATGAAAGATCAAGCATTATTTTTTATATATTCCATAATTACCAGTAATTTATTTTAACCCCACGTATTTCTATTTTCTTCGTTTAAATTTCGAATCTTAGGGTTGGCTTTTTTCTTACGTTGTCCTCGTAAAGTTCGAGAGAAGATTCAGGTGGAAGCGTTAATCTACGATGGTGTATCCTCTAGGCCACGTTAGTATGCAAATTCTTGTTAAGCAGCTTCGGAAGAATTAGCTGAGAGGATAAGAGAGAAAGCACGCGGTTATGAGCAGATGAAGATAACAAAGCCTTTCCACGGGTACTATAGGTACGGTTACGGGTACGGGTATGGGTACGAGTACGGGTATCGCTACGTCGTCATTGCTATTCCCCTTACCCTCCCTTACTCTTCTCTCTCACTCTCTCTCTCTCTCTCTCTCTCTCTCTTTCTCTCTCTCTCTCTATCCTTCTTTTAAAATAGCGACGGTGGATACATTTTCTTTCCTATCTCACAGTTTGATCTTAGAGAACGATCTAGAAAACAAGCTTTGCCTTTTAGATCGTTATTATTTTAATGAACCGTCGATCTGTTAATGTTTATCAAATTTTTTTTCTTTTCTCTCTCTCTCTCTCTCTCTCTCTCTTTCTCTCTATCTCTATCTCTATCTCTATCTCTATCTCTATCTCTCTTCTATATTCTTTTTTTTATTTCTTTTCTATTTGGTTTTGTTTTAATTCTTTTTTTCTTTTTCTTTTTTTTTTTTTTTTTTTTTTCATAGATGTAATATTAATGTTGTCTTTTCATTTTTTTTTTTTTTCTTTTTATATTTTTTTTTATACTCTTTCTTATCTTCTTCTTCTCTTATTTTTTTTTATTTCTTTTATTTTTTTAATGAATAAATAGGGCTGATTTGTCAAAATATAAAAGCATTGTTACGAGCGAAAGGTTTATTACAATGGAACGCGTTATCGTTCTAATCAATATCATTATTTTAATGATCTCCTTAACGTTTATTCAGGTTTTTTTTCCTTTTTTTTCCTTTTTTTTTTCCTTTCTTTTTTTTTTTTCTTTTATTTTTTATTTTTTTTTTTTTTAAGAATAAATGTGGTTCATTCAGAAATAAAAATGTTATATGTTATTATTATGTGTTTGTTTGTTTGTTTGTAAGTTTCTTATGATCTTAATTTAAGAATACTCTGATGTATATAAAACATTTTATTAATTTTATATTAATAAATTCATAACATTAATAATATAATATAGTTCATGAACATACATGCGTATGTGTATATATATATATATAAATTTATTATATTTAATATAATTAATTATAATTATATATGTGTATGTATATATATAAATATACATATATATATGTATATATATACAGGGTGTCTCATGGAATTGGATCAATATCTTTGAAAGGATTAGAGATCGAGAAAAATATCATAGGACAAAATTAGATGATATTAAATGTTACATAATTCTGTGAAACTTTTATGAAGTTTTGTGCACCGATGCAGTTTCAAAGTTTAATTGCACTTTTTTTTTTCTTTTTTTTTTTTTTTTTAATAAAACTTAGATTTGGAATATATTATTCGAGACACTTTTTCATCCTATACAAAACGTATTAATAATATTATATCTGAAAAATTTTTAATTTAAACGTTCTTTTAATTTCAAACATGCTTAATTATTTCAACGTTTTATCAACTTTTTTTTTTCTTTTTTTTTCAATATTCCATAGGACACTCTATATATATATATATATATATATATACATATACATACATATAATTCCAAATAATCTATTATATATATATATATATATATTATGAATTATATTATCAATATTATGATAATTTAAATATGACGATAAAAAGAGAGATAGAAATAAAAAAGAAGAAGAAGTAGTAGTAGAAGAAGAAGAAGAAGATGAAGAAGAAAAATAATAGAAAGAATCTCGGTCGAGAGAGAATGATTTATCGTCAGTAGGTTATATTAAGTTTCGTAGATTTTCGAAAATACGCGAGGAACTTACGAAATTAGTTTCAAAATGAGATACGTGAAGAGCCAAATGAAAATCTATATATGTGTGTGTACGTATCTATATGTACGTACATACGTACATATGTAACTAATATGTACGTACATACATACATACATACGTATGTATGTATGTGTATGTATGTATATATGTATGTATGTATGTATGTATGTATGTATGTATGTATGTATGTATGTATGTATGTATGTATGTATGTATGTATGTATGTATGTATGTATGTATGTATGTATGTATGTATGTATGTATGTATGTATGTATGTATGTATGTATGTGTATATATACCTGGTACGTGGTACTGTGATTGTAGTGAGAGTTAAGTAAGACCAACACGTTTTACCGTTCCCCACGTGTTCCTATCTAATTTCTAATACGATTAGTATCATTTCATTTGAGAAATGGCTTCAACGTTTTATCACTTTGTTTTCCTTCTATATGTAATAGTTCATAGTAACAATTCTTTCGTTAGACCTTTTATTTATTTATTTACATATATACTTATTTACATATATCTTTGTTTATTCGTTTATTTTATTTTATTTTATTTTATTTACAAACGTGGTATATGGATTTATATTATATCTACAAAAAGAAATTTTAATTAATTACTTAAACCTTCGATCGGAGAAAGGTTTACGTGTGCATATACAGATTTACTAGTTTCCAATTAAACGATACGAATATCTTTACGTTATATTTTGGGATTAAATCGTATAAAAAGGAAAAAAAGAAACGAAACGAAAAAAAGAAACGAAACGAAAAAAAGAAAGGAAAGAAAAAAAAAAGAGAAAGAAAAGATAACAAGTGTAAAAATAAAAATTTGAATGAATTGAAGACAAAAAAAAACGTACGAACGTGACCTATATCTGCTTCTTCCTTTTTATTCATTTATTTTCTTGTTTTCTTTTCTTTTTTTTTTTTTTTTTTTTTTTAATCTACGATGTCATCACAATGACGATTAATAAACCGGATAATCTGTTCTTTTCTTTCTTTTTCTTTTTTACTTTTTTTTTTTTCTTTTTTTTCTTTTTTCATCTATGTTATGATCAACGATATAATCAAGATAACGAAATTCAATATTCCCTGATAATCCCCATAAAGAGAATATTTGTATTGTAAGATTGACCGATGAACACACACACGTACACACATATACATGAAAAAAAAAAAAAAAGAAAAAAAAAAATTAAAAAGGGAGGAAAAAATTAATCTCGGTTGAATCGATCGATTTACATATATATTACATACACACATACATATAATATACATACGTACAATATACAATATATATTAGTAGTAGTTCTAATATACACGATTTTTTTTATTTTTTATATTCTTTTTTTTTTTCTTTTTCTTTTCTTCTTTTCTTCTTTTTTTTTTTTTTTTTTTTTTTTTTTTTAAAGAGATAAGATTCAATGAGACGGAACTATGGCGAGCATATGGTGGCGGTGGTGATTGTAGAGGTAGTTATTGGTTGGATGGGGTGATAGAGGTGGGGGGTGGGGGGAAAGAGGGCCGGAGAGTTTATGGTCTCTTCAATAGAAGAACATCTGCGTGTTGACGCAACAATGCTCTTGTCCAGTGGATGTTCGCGAGTGTGCTCGTGGCTACTTGACTCTCTTAACACACTTACCTTAACCTCCTCCCCAACCCACCCTAACTTCACTCATCCATTTACCCCTCTTTTCTGTAACTTTCTTTTCTCTTTATATATATATATATATATATATATATATATATATATATCACTCTACTTTTACTTTTATTCTACTTTTACTTTTACTCTTACTCTTACGCTATCTTTCTATCTCTCTTACTTTATGTTCTCTCTCTCTCTCTCTCTCTCTCTCTTTCTCTCTGTATTCATACGTCTGTCCTCTCTTTCTCTCTCTCTCTCTCTCTCTCTCTCTCTCTCTATTTCTATCTATCTATCTCTGCCTCTTTTTCTGTCTTTATATGATATGTATGGGTCTCTCTCTCTCTCTCTCTCTCTCTCTCTCTGATTCATTCATTTTTAAATTCAAACTGTTTACTCTTCCGGACATTTCATTGAAGTTAAAAGATAACGTTCTACTCGCACATATGGGTTCTTATTTCGGTCGAATGAATGTGTCCCATTTGGGCATCATTGAGAAGGAAGAATATAGCAGTAGCACGATGATGAGGAGAAGGAGATGGAGAAGGAGGAGGAGGGGGAAGGAAAAAGTATATTCCAGTTGGTTATATATGTATGTATCTATGAATGTATGAATGTATAATGTACGTTGACCATGGCCGTGGCATTAATTCAATTTCATTATAATTAAGGGGTGCTAGTAGTGGCTACCCTTCTCTCTTCTTCCTCTTCTACTATCCCCCTACCATTTATCTAATGTTAAATTAGATTTGAATTGTATATGCTCCATTGCGTCTTACGTGCTCTCTCTCTCTCTCTCTCTCTCTTTATCGGTTCGTTTGACATTTTTCTTTCTTTTTTTTTATGTTCTCCCTCTCTCTCTCTTTCTCACTCGTTCTCTCTCTCTCTCTCTTTCTCACTCGTTCTCTCTCTCTCTCTCTTTCTCACTCGTTCTCTCTCTCTCTCTCTCTCTCTCTTTCTCTCTCTCTCTTTCTGTAGTTTTTTACTTTCATTATTTTTTATCGTCTATCGGCCGGTTCTTTCTGTTCATTTTTTTGCTCGTTCGTTCGTCTTTTCTTTCTCTGTCTATCTTGTTAAAATTTCAAATGGTTAATCGAAATTTTTTATTTCTCTTATTTCTTCTTTCTCTCGCACCTCCCGCCCCTCCACCTTTCCCTCCACCCTAACCTTATTTTTCTCACTCTCTCTGTGTTAAGTTTTTATTACGTAATTAAATATAATTATTTTTATTTCTTCTTTTTCCTTTTCTCTCTCTCTCTCTCTCTTTGCTTCCTTCTTTTTGTCTCCTTTTGAGGATTTTTTCGTATCAACTTTTTTTCAGAGTTAATTAAAATTTCTTTTTTTTCTTTTTTTTTTTGGATTTCTTATCTTTTCTTTCTTTTTTTTTTTCGTCTTCCATCTTTTCTTTTCCTCTCTCTCTCTCTCTCTCTCTCTCTCTCTCTCTCTCTTTAATCTTGTTCTTGTTTCTATTTTTATTTCCTTATCACTTCTTGGTTGATTCCTCCTTTTTTTTATTTTCTTTATTTTTTTCATCTGTTTTTCCCTTTTTTTTTTTTTTTTTTTATTAACTTTAAAAAGATTAATTAAAATTTATTTCTTTCTCTCTCTCTCTCTTTCTCTCTTTCTCTCTCTCTTTCACTGTCTCCTCTTTAAGATTTTTATTACGTAAGGTATGGTTTTATAATTTTTTTTTTTCTTTATTTTTTCTATTCTTTTTTTAGGAGCTTCTTTTTCATTAACCTTTCCCATAGTTAATTAAAATTTCTTATTTTTCTTCCCCCCCCCCCCCCCCACCCATCTATTCTCTCTCTCTCTATTTCTTTCTCATTCTCTCTTCTTTCTTTTCTTTCTTTTACCTTTTATCTTCTGTTACATAGAATAAATGAAAATAATCGAAAGAGAGAGAGAGAGAGAGAGAGAGAGAGAGAGAGAGAGAGATTTGTTTAAAATTCAGATTAATTTTATTAAATAAATATCTGATTTAAACGTAAAATAATTTATCTAATAGAACGAAGAAAAAGGAAAAATCAAAATCTATATTTGAAGTATTAATTAGGAAATATATCGCATATTAACTCGATCAAAAATGATACAGAAATTATTAAGAATTATGATTATAAACATATATATATATATATATATATATATATATATATATTCGTCGAATAAAATGTTTATTCTTAATTATTTATCAAAAATCTTTTAATTTCATTTACTTTATTGAACTTTGATATCCTAATATGTAACATCATGATTATTCGATAGAATTAATTAAACGATTAAATTAATTAAACGATTGAATTAATTAAACGATTGAATTGATATACGTACTTTGATATCCTTTATTTCTTTTCTTTTTCTTTTTCTTTCTTCCTTCTTCTTCTTCTTTTTTTTTTTTTTTAGGAAATGATGAGAATTATATGATGAAATGATAAGAATTAAGATGATATCTCGTTATTACATACTTGTTTTCTCTTTTATTTTTTTTTTCTTTTTTTTCTTTTTTACGTTTACTATATGTAGCTTTTCTAACGATTACTGGATTCTAATAATGTCGACGATCGATGTTTTTGTTACTTTCTTGTAATAGTACTAGTTGTAATAATATCGCTAGGAGTAACAGTAATAGTAGTAGTAGTAGTAGTAGTAGTAGTAGTACTAGTAGTGGTAGTATGTACTCTCGACTCTCTGAAGTCATTTTAGAGATTTTAGAGGGCTAAGTAAAAGAAGAAGAAGAAGAAGAAGAGGAGTTTCTTGTAAAAGTGCCTAATGACATTAGCCTTGGTTCGTTATCGTTAAAATGTACATCGTTACATAACATGCCAGAGTTCTCTCTCTCTCTCTCTCTCTCTCTCTTTCACTCCCTCTTTCTCTCTCTCTCTCTCTCTTTCTCTCTATCTATATCTCTATCTTTATCTCTTTTTCTCTATCTTCATCTCTATCTCTCTTTATATATGTATATCTCTCTCTCTCTCTCTCTTTCTATACCTTTATTTATTTATTTCTCTCTTTCTCTCTCTCTCTCTCTCTTTTTATTTTTATTTCTATGGCTTCTCTCTCTATCCTAATACCCTTCCCTCTTCTACCCTAATAACCTCTCTCTTTCTCTCTCTCTCTCTTATTTCTCTTACAGTTTCACTTTCAGTTCGTTACAGAAAAGAATCATGAGAATTCGTTATAATGTTTCAAAATTTATTATTCGTAATTATTTACGAGTTATAACAATTTCAAATAGGGAATGTCTTGCATTTAACACTAGAAAGATCGAAACTTAGTATATTGACCAGAATAGTATATTGCCTTAGTATATTGCCTATATTGCCCAAAAGCAGTCAAAGTGACATCATTGTGAACGAATAATTAATGTGTTTTGAAATTTGTTTAAAATTTATTTTTAATATTCTTTATATTATTTACAGTTATATAACAAGTTATTAGTTAATATTAAAAATAAAAAAGAATTCTAAGAAATTGTTTCATTATATACATAATTGTTTTTCTAATTGAAATTAAAAAGCAGTCAAAATGATTTCCTTGGGCAATCTAGTGTTAATAAAATTTATTGTAAAAATAATTTAATATATATTAAATTAGACTAAATAATACTGTACTCAAGTATTTCAATCTTTTATAGATTATGGATATAATATTATTACTGTTGTTTATTTTTTGAGAAAATATTTTCTAATATAAAAAAGATGAACGTACGTTATCATTATTTATATCGATTATTTATATTACCCATTGATTTTTTTTTATTTTAAATATTGAAGAAAATAGTCGTGTGGAAAAAAAAAGAAAAAAATTTAATATTACCGTATAAAGATCGTTGGTCAAATTGATTATTGATTAAATAATTAAAATATTGATCTAATAAATGGAAAACGTAATATAATCGTAATTATTCGTTGGGGTTAAAAATATAAACGATTGTATTCTTCTTCATTTATAAATTTTATATATGTGTATATATATATACTTTTTTTGTTTTTCTTTTTTTTCTTTTTTTTTTGTTTTATTAAGCTTTTATATCTTAATCTAATTTAATGATAATAATTCGTTGGAATGTTTTTCACTCCATTCGCTAAAACGAGTGAACTCGTATACGCGTGTTAATTGTTTTTTCTTTCTTTCTTTCTTTTTTTCTGTTTTTCTTTTTTTTTTTTTTTTTTTTTTTTTGTTTTTTTTTTTCATTCTTTCTCTCTTTCCTTTTTATCAAGTTTGATGAAAAAATTCTTTATAAAATAATATTCCAAAGTAAAAAATTAATGCATAATAATGACCGTTATTACATATTTATGATAATTAATTTTCGTTTATATTTAAATTACGTTAAATTTATCCTATTAACTTATAATTACATTTTTAACATGTCGTGAACAAATATTAACGACAATTAATTTTGATCTGTAAATTATTTATAATCATTTTCATTAATACTTACGTGCTAACGTATTTTTATTATCCTTTTTACGAAGCTTTCGATGGATCTATGTAAAATAATTCACGATAATCCAAATATGTAAAATATAAAATAACAAAATTCATAAATTTCCTTATAAATTATAATTAATTCATAAAATTTGAAAATATTACGAATTATTATTCCTTTATTACGAAGTATTATTCCTTTCTTCGCCATTATCATTTAAATATTATTCTCAATGAAAAGGAAAAAGAAAAAAGAAAAAAAGAAAAAAAAAAGAAAAGAAAAAAAAATCGAATCATAAATGTATCAAGGAGAAATTGTTTTTCCTTTATTTATTTATTTATTTATTTATTTATTTATTTATTTTATTTTTTTACTTCATCTCGTATTCTCTATTTCTTTGGTTCGACGAGTAGAAGAAGATAAAAAAAGAAGAAGAAAAATGGAGATCATTAGCATAAAGTTTTCGTTGAAAAAAAAAAAATGAAAAAAAAAATGAAAAAAAAAATAAAATAAAAATAAAATGCTTTTTCGATTAGTACCAGATATTTCAAGTACATACATACATACATACATACATGCATACATACATACATACAAACACATACATACATACATACATACATACATACATACATACATACATACATACATATAAACATACATATATACATACATACATACATACATACATACATGTATACATTTGTAGGAGCATATAAGGGAGTAGCGTGTGATAGTGTAGAAGTACACCTTTGTATGCGTGTATATATGTATGTGTGTGTGTGTGTATAGTTATGTGTGTGTACTGTCGTCGTCTCATTGAGAATCATCCCATTGAAATCTCCATATTCAAATGGAACTGCCGATATATATCTGATCGACGTTATTGCACGTAAATGTTATCGATTTATCGAAGCGAGTATTTATATGTTCTGCTGTGTATGTGTCTGTGTGTGTGTATATATATATATGTTAGTATAGACACAACGAATGTTCGAAAATATTAGCAATAATTCGTTCTTTTGAGACGAACAGCTATTCTCTTTTTTTTTCTTCTTTTTTTCTTCTTTTTTTTTTTTTTAATCAAATCTCATTTGAATAAGTTTGTTATCTTTCGATCAACATTGTTATCAACGAACAACGTTGTTTGTTATCTTTTGAAGATTGTTAAGCTCGGTAGGTAAAGAAGTTTTCTACTACTTCGTTCCTCTCCTGTCTCCCCCTAACCAGTCCCCCCTGCCCCCTACCAAACCACCCCCCACCCCGTGTGGAAATTCATATTTGAATTAATTAAAATGTTAAATCTGTTTGCATGAGGAATGATTGAAATAGGTTAAAAATCAAATTTTATGTGTTATCTTTCTCTCTCTCTCTCTCTCTCGCTCTCGCTCTCGCTTTCGCTCTCTCTCTCTCTCTCTTTTTTTTTTTTTTTTTTCTTCTTTTTCTTTTTCAAATACCTCGATTGGTAATTGTGTTTGTTATCATATTTTTATATTTTACTTCTCTTTCCTTCCTTTACGATGTATATCTGAATGAGAAGAAAGGATAAGAAGTAGCGCTACTTGAGAGCCTCTTCGAGTATATTCCTTGAATTTCCAATTCCATCTCGTGTTTCTCTTTCGACTGGTTTTCTCTATGGTATTTCCTCGTTATATACTTTTTCCACGTCTCGTTTCTTCTTTACGGTTCTATTCCGTTCTCTTCTTTCTTTTCTTCTTTTCCTTTTCAAAATCAAGGGTATCGTGATGTTGATCCTTGATTTTTCATCGAAGACGCGTCGCACATAAAAACAATTATAAATTTATAGGATTAAAAATTAGTGGTAATTTTTTTTTTCTTTTTTCTTTTTTTCCTTTTTCATCGTTTTGAGATCTTGTTTATTTCATTTTTTTCTCGTTTTTTCTTCTGTTTTTTTTCTCTTTTTTTTTTTTTTTTTTTTATATATTTATATATTAATATTATTATTATTATTATTATTATTATTATTATTATTATTATTATCATTATATAATATTTATATATTTTTTTGTTTATGTGCCTTTTTGAATTATTTTTTCTTTATATTTTTTTTTATTATATATACGTATATATATATACATATATATTTGGATTATTT
>NC_140827.1:1630000-1632500 GCF_050613455.1 Vespa mandarinia | reverse complement strand
AAATAAAAAAAGAAAGAAAGAAAGGAGGAAAGGAGCAAAAGGAAAATAGAATGGGTAGTACGACGACGAGGAGTAAGAGGAGGAAGAGGAAAATGGTGGGAAGAGGGGGGTGGGTAAGGGTAGGGTTAGGGGTGTAAGGGGTTGAAAATCAGACCGGATACGATCCCGAGTTGGCCAGAGAATCCTCGTGGTGTAGTATTGTCCAAAAGCAAGTCACACGTCGGTGCTCGTCTAACGCGACTATACTTCATAGTCTCGTGTCGCATGCAAGTTTAATCTTCTGGAAGTAACGCAAATGCGCTAGTAGCCACTGCTTGCCCTCCTTGAATAATACATTTATGTACGTGTCCACGGATACGAGAGAGCAGAACGATTCTCTCTCTCTCTCTCCCTCCCCCCCTCTCTCTCTCTCTGTCTCTGTCTCATTTGTACTCACGTTCGTTCACTCTCTCTCTCTCTCTCTCTCTCTCTCTCTCTCTCTCTCTCTCTCTCTCTTTCATTCGTACTCGCGCTCACTCTCCCTCTCTCTCATTTATACTCGCGCTCACTCTCTCTCATTTGTACTCGCGTTCATCCTCTCTCTCACTCTCTCTCTCTCTCTCTCTCATTTGTACTCGCGCTTGCTCTCTCTCTCTCTCTCTTTCTCTCTCTTTCTCTCATTCGTACTCGTGCTCGTTCACTGTCTCTATCTCACTCAGTCGCGCTCACTTGTTTTCTATCTCTATCTCTATCTTATTCATTCACGCTCGCTTGTTCTCTATCTCTATATCTGTCTCTCTCACTCTCACGGTCCCCCCTCTCTCTCTCACTCGCTTTCACTCGCTCACTCGCTCGTTCTATCTCTATCTCACTCTCATTTGTTCACTCATTCGCTCATTTTCTATCTCTATCTCGCTTGCTCTCACTTGCTCACTCACTCGCTCACTCGCTTGCTCGCTCGCTCGCTTACTCTCTATTTCTATCTCTATCTCTATCTCGCTCGTTCATTGTCTCGCTCTCGCTTATTCTCGCGCGCATTCTATCTCTTTCTCATTCTCGTTCATTCATTCAATCGTGCTTGCTCATTCTCTATTCGAGCGTATTAGAGTAGTAGCCACGTGGTCAATGGTTTCCTCTTTGCTTTCTGATCTCGTTGAAATTTCGAGCGTTACGACGAGAGGTACACGCGCTTCGTTACACGCGCGTCACAGAGAAACGGGACATCCGTTTGAATACACCGACGAGAAGATGACTCTCTTCGAGGGTTATGAAAATATACTTACATATATATATATATATATATATATATATATATATATATATATATTGTCTGATTCGTTCCATTCAAAAAATATACGATCTTGGACAAGAGCGTTATTTTTTGAAAAGTTCAACGCCATTCATCGTGTTAAGATAGAAAGAGAGAGAGAGAGAGAGAGAGATAGAGAGAGAGAGAGAGAGATATAGAGAGAGAGAGTGAGAGAGAAAGAATTAATTGTATTTTAGATACAATATTAAAATAACAAAAATTAAAAATATTAAAATGAAAAATAAGATCTTCTATCTGTTCGACTATACCGTCTTCTTTTTTTATTTTTTAAGGTAATTTATAAATATTATTTAATATTCTTTCTCTCTCTCTCTCTCTCTCTCTCTCTCTCTCTCTCTCTCTCTCTCTCTCTCTTTCTTTTTTCGTTTAAAAACATTTTCTATAAAAATATTCAAAATAAATGAATGATTTATATTTATCGGAATATCATTGATATTTAAATTTATTATTCTTGTACCAGTCGATAAGTTCTATAAATGTAGAGCATGATATATATATATATATATATATATATAAAATTAAAAAAGAATGTTTAAAATAAAATTGGAGTTTAATAAGATTTAATATTAAATGCATTTGGTCATTCCAGTTGAACGTTTGATATCGCCATTCTTTTTTCATTTCCGTTTTTTTTTTCTTTCTTTTCTTTTCTTTTCTTTTCTTTTTTTTCTTTTTTTCTTTTTTTCTTTTTTTTCTAAATTTTCTCCTCGCGATCGAGATTTCATTAAATTCATTCTTAAAAGGTCAGAGTCCCATAAAATTCGCCAATTCGCAAATTCTCTCAGTTCGATAACTCGAATAACTAAAGATCGGGTTTGCATTGTTAGGAAACTCTGTGCTAACTTTTAACGTCGATTGTCACGTCGTAAACGTAAAACCATTCGCTGAAACTTGCTTAATTAACTTGGTTGATCAGACTTTAATGTGGCTTCTCTCTCTCTCTCTCTCTCTCTCTATCTCTCTCTCTCTCTCTCTCTCTCTCTCTCTCTCTCTCTGAGTTGTTCTCTTTGCTAACTATATTGGTGTCGTAACAGATATACGTCCTTTGTTTAAAAGTATGTTTTAATTAAATTGTTCAACACATATATTATATTAATTAATATAAACACAGACACACATATACATATAGAATGTAATGTATATATATATATATATATATATATATATACATATATATATATATATATATAT
>NC_140827.1:1622500-1627500 GCF_050613455.1 Vespa mandarinia | reverse complement strand
TTGATTCTATAGTTTGTCTCTCTCCCTCCCTCCCTCTCTCTCTCTCTCTCCCTCTCTTTCTTTCTCTCTCTCTCTCTCTCTCATTCTCATTCTCTGTGTGAATCAAATTGGATATATATAAATATGGTCGTACGATTAACGAGAGATAATCCTCGTAGTATGGTAATTAATAATTTCTAATAACAACACGTCGTTATAGGGATTATATGGAAACGTCGTAAGTTATACGTCGGTAGTTTAAATTGATTAAATTTTCGAGGATTTAAAGTGAAATCAATTTCATGAATTTGCAAAGCTTGTTTATCTATTCCTTCTCTCTCTCTCTCTCTATCTATCTATCTATCTATCTATCTATCTCTTTCCTTGTTACTATTTCATCCATGTTTTCTCTTTCTCTCCCATTCCTTCTTACTATTCCATTTGTTTATGTATCTTTCTCTCTCTTTTTTCTTCTTAATCTCTTTCTCTCTCTTAATCTTTACATTCATTTTGTTTCTTCCTATTACGTTTATATTTTCATCTCTGTTTTTGTTTCTTTTTTCTTTTTTTTTTTTTATTTTTTCTTTCTCTTTTTTACTTTTATTTTATCCATCCTTTTTTCTTTCTTATCTCGGTTACCATGTTTTTTCTTATTATCTGTCTATCTCTGTCTGTCTTTCTATCTCTCTCTCTCTCTTTTTCTCTTCATTTTCTCTCTTTTTATCTTACAGCTTTGTTTATTTTTGTTTCTCTTCTTTTATCTACTCTTTTTCTTTCTCTCTCTCTCTCTCTCTCTCACTCCCTTCACTTTCTCTCTTTTTATCTTACCACTTTGTTTATTTTTGTTTCTCTTCTTTTATCTACTCTCTCTCTTTCTCTCTCTCTCTCTCTCTCTCTCTCTCTCTCTCTCTCTCTTTCTCTCTCATTCATTTAGTAATTCATCCTTTTCGTTTAATACTTTCGGTTGTACCTTACGTTTTCATTCATTACTATTTCCCCCTGTCCTGTTTGCTATTCTCCCTCTTTCTTTCCTTCTTATTTTATTCATACTTTTTTTTTTCTCTCTTGCCTCGTTTACTTGTTTCTCCCCTCCTACTTTTTTGTTTTTTTATCTCCCTCCGTCCATACCTCCTTCCCACCCTAGCACCCCCTCTCTTTATATCCATGCATCTATCTATCCATGTATTTCTCTATTTTCTTCTATCTCTTGTGCATTTTTATTACTACTACATTTTCATACATTTTCATACTATTTTCATAATATTTTCATACTATTTTCTGCCCTCTTGTTCACGCCTTTCTCTCTCTCTCTCTCTCTCTCTCTCTCTCTCTCTCTCTCACTTTTTCTTTCTCTTTCTCTCTTTGTCAATTACATTTTATCTTTTATATTATATATTCTTTTTCTCCTCTCAAATTTAACTGCTTTTAATTTTTATATATATATATATCTTTTTTTCTTTTTCCTATTTTATCTATCCTTTTCTATAGTCTCCTCTTCTACTTTCTCTTACGTTTTCATTTTTACTATTTTCTCTCGTCTTATTTATCTCTTTATCTCTCTCTCTCTCTCTCTGACTCACTCTCTCTCTCTCTCTCCATTTCTCTCTCGTTTTTTATATTCTTTGCTTTTGTATCGTTTACCTGTCCATTTTTACTCTCTCTCTCTCTCTCTCTCTCTCTCTCTCTCTCTCTCTATCTCTCTTTCTCTCTTTCTCTCTCTTTCACTCTTATTATATTCATTCTTTTTTTCTCCTTGCATCGTTTACCTGTTTCTTTTTCTTCCTCTGACTATTAGATCTGTCTTTATATCTCATGTCTCGTTTACCTGCCACGTTTCTCTTTCTCTTTCTTTCTTATTATATCATTTATCTTTATTTCCCTTCTCTTTTTCTATCTTATTTGTTTGCTTGTTTTACTCTCTCGCTTTCTCTCTCTCTCTCTCTCTCTCTCTCTCTCTCTCTCTCTCTCTCTTTCTTTCTGTCTCTATTTTCGTCTACTCGCATAAGTGAATATTGTTCAATTCTCTTTACTTCCGGAAAACTTTGTTCCTTCCTAACTTTCATTCTCTCTCTCTCTCTCTCTCTCTCTCTCTCTCTCTCTCTCTCTCTCACTCTCTCTCACTCTATGTATATATATATATGTCTTTCTCTTTCTCGCTATTTCATAGTGCCATAAAAACAGAGTCGACGCAACTCGATAATTCGATAACTCGCTTTTATGTCGAAAGAGAAAGAAAGAAAAAGAAAAAAGTGGCGGGTGCATTTAAGGGGCCGCTTAAAATTCCACTCGTTCTAACGCTCTAAGAACGTTAAAACCATCAAAAAAAGTTCTCTTTTTTACTCATTTCTCTCTCACTCCTCTCTTTCTCTCTCGACGTTTTCTATTTTTCCCATATTTCTTTTCTTTTGTTTATTTACTGAAATCGTTATTTCGCCGTGAACATTTCGACGTGAGATCATATATAAAAGTTACCCCAATGTATTTTTACGATTGTTCGTTTCAATTTGATTTTCTTTAATATACAACATTACAGATTTTCTTTAATATATCGTTCGATTAACGAATAAGTTTCAAGCAAATGTTAAATGTAGAGGAAAAAGTAAAAAATAAAGGAAAGAAGAAAAATATAAGATAAGTCAAAAATAATGAATTAATAAAAAGAAATAATGAAAATAGTAAAAAAAAAAAAAAAAAAAAAAAAAAAAAAAAGAAAAAAAGAAAAGTAAAATGAAAAACAAAACGGAACCGACGAAAATTATCAATCATTTCAAAGAGAAACAAACGAACGAACAAACAAACAAACAAACAAAACTATTATAATAAAAATCTAAAGAGAAAACTAGTTACCTAAGAAAGTACTTAAAAAAGAATGTTAGATAGGGGGGTAAGTGGGTGAGAGGTTACATGGCAGTGGTGATAGTGGTGGTGGTGGTGATGGTGATGGTGATGGTGATGGTGATGGTGATGGTGATGGTGGTGGTGGTAGGTCTCGTTTTAATTAAAGCTACCACGAGAAGCACGAAGGAACCACTCGCATTGTTCCTTTATTACTGGTGTTCCGGAACATCCAAAACTCACACATACACACACATTTCCTCTCTCTCTTTCTCTCTCTCTTCTTTTTCTCTCTCTCTTTCTCTCTCTCTCTCTCTCTCTCTCTCTCTCTCTCTCTCTCTCTCTCTCTCTTTCTCTCTCTCCCCAATAGAAAGATAGTGCCAAAGCTCGGGGCCCTTAAAGCCTTAATTGCAACACGATTTCGCAAACTTCCAAGCAGGCTAGGCACTCACTCTTCTATGCAGCACGTGCCAAAATTTTTTCAAAAGTGAATAGAACACATTCAAAATCTTCTCTCTCCCTCCTTCTCTCTCTCTCTCTCTCTTTCTCTCTCTCTTTCTCTCTTGTATGAATCGCCCGTCGTTATTGATTCTGGCACTTAGGAACATATACTCACATGCATTGTGGAGTGGGAGGGGGGTGTGGTACGGGTAGGGAGGGGGAGGGGGTGGGAACAAGGCGCACGCGACGAAATAATAAACCTTTTCTTTTCTTTTCTTTTCTTTTCCTCTTTCTTTTTTTTCTTTTTTTGTTTTTTTTTTCTTTTTTTGCCGACACTTTTTCTCTTTCTCTCTCTCTCTTTCTCTCTCTCTCTCTCTCTCTCTCTCTCTCTCTCTCTCTCTCTCTTTATATTACTCTTACTCTCACGCATACGTACGTATAGCGTGTATTTAACATGCACGTTTACCTTCATCGACTTCTCACTTCACTTCTAATCGAGATGCAATTATATGTTCGAAACCACGAGACGCATTCGAGAACCTACTATGCATTCCCCTTCTCTCCTCTATTCTACTCTCTTCTCCTTCTCTCCTCTTATATCCTTTTCTCATCTCTCCTCTTTCAATTTGTATGAAAGTTAAAGTACACTCACACACACACACACACAACACACATATATATATATATATATATATATATTCATTGAACTCTTATGTGAACTTTCTCCCTCTCCTCTCTCCTTCTTTCTCTCTCTTTCTCTCTCTCTCTCTCTCTCTCTCTTTCTCTCTCTCTCTCTCTCTCTCTCTCTTTCTCTCTCTCTCTCTCTCTCTCTATCACACTTTCTCTCGTCTACGTAATTATTCATCGAGGTATAAGATCGGCTTTGGTTATACTTTGATGAAAAAGGGTGGTAGAAGTAAGAACACGCGTGTACGCATATTTAATGACGACGACGTCGACGACGTCGACGTCGACGACTACAATGATGATTACGATAATGATAATGATTATAGTACGTTCTAGGTCTTTGTTTTGTTTGAGGTTAGGATCTTCGGTCTTAGAATAAATTAGATATATGTATGTATGTACATGAAGATCGATAATTAATTAATGATAATGATTGCAATGACGATGGAGATCTCTTCCGTCTTTACTTATATCTTTCGAGGAAGAGAGAAAGAGATAGAGATTCAAGTAATGGTAGATGTAGACATGTATATATATATATATATATATATATATATATGTATATGTATATGTATATATATATATAAAGACAGAGGCAGAGTACAAACCAATTACATGGTTTATTTATAGCTTTCCGGGGTTATTTGAGAAAATTGTTTCCGATAGAAATCGATAGTTTGTTATATGGCAATGGGAGGAAATAAGAGTAAAAGTTGTTTATTGACCATTATTATTATTATTATTATTATTATTATTATTATTATAATAATATGTTAATGTTAAGCCGAAAAAAGAAAAATGGAGGGTTAAATTATTTAATGGTCAAAATCGAATACGACAATTGTGAGTACGTTGAGGAATTTCATTATTATTATTTATAATTAGTATTATAATGAAAGTTTATTTGATATTTAATTGGAACGAATATTTATTTATTATGATTTCTTTTCTTTTTTTTCGAATCATTTCATTATTTACATTTCGATGTATCATCATTCGTGAAATAACAAATTTTCCTTTTAATTATTAATCATGGATATTAATCGTTTAGACATTGA
>NC_140827.1:1607500-1615000 GCF_050613455.1 Vespa mandarinia | reverse complement strand
CATTATCAGGTATATATATATATCTATTTCTTGTTAAATAAATAATAATATTTAATTAATCTAATAATAATAATTAATTAATCTAATATTATCCTCAACGATTTAAGATAATATCGTTTTCTCTTCAATGAAAATTAATTTTAATGATATTCAAAAATAATTACTGACTTATTACTTATTATATATTATTATTGACAATTTGATGTGATCAAAATAAATTAATTAAAGAAAGAAAAAAAAAAGAAAGAAAAATAGAAAAACAAATTTTTATTTTGTTAAATAAACATTCATGAATAACATTATTAAGTATATATATATATTTCTTGTCAAATAAACAATAATATTTATATATACATTTTTTTTTTGTTTAAAAAAACATATAACATTACAAAAAAAAAATATATATATATATATATTTTTTTTTTATTAAAAAGAAAAATATTTTATTGTTTCGTAAGATCGTCGAATTCGTACAAAATCCGGTTACGTTTTTCGATATCATCCTTTGTTTTTATCTTGTCTTATCGCGCATCGTTTCTATAGAAATACTATTACCTAGAGAAAGAGAAAGAGAGAGAGAGAGAGAGAGAGAGAGAGAGACAACAAGAGAGAGAGAGAAAGAGAGACAACAAGAGAGAGAGAGAGAGAGAGAGAGAGAGAGAGAGAGAGAGAGAAAAAAAAGAGAGTAAAAGAGTTTCTTTTTGACAAAATATAAGGAAGAAATTTCTTGCAGAGAGTATCGAGATTTTTATCTCACGTAGAAATAAGAATCCTTAGAATTTTCAACGGGCACGAGTGGACACACATTTCGGTCGAACGAACGTGTTCGTCGAAGGTTACGATACTCGCCATCGACTTTGCTTTGTTATTGTATCTCGTTGAGTCACGATAGTATCGTTTCCGAACTCGATCGAGGAAAATTGAGTTTGAGAGAAGGAAAGAAAGAGAGAGAGAGAGAGAGAGAGAGAGAGAGAGAGAGAGAGAGAGAGAGAGAGCGAGAGAGAAAGAGAGAGAGAGAGAGAGAGAGAGAGAGAGTTAGATCTAAAGATAGAGATAGAGATATAGAGATATTAGAGAGTCGAAGAGAAAAGAAGGAAGTGCTGTGTAGTGCTAACGAAACATCTGCTGCTGTTGTTGTACTCTCTTAGAAAATATATCTCATTTCTAATTTCTAATTTAGAGACTTTCTTTTTTTTTGTATTTTGTTTTTCTTTCTCTTTTTTTTTCTCTGTCTTTTTTTTTTTCTTTTTTTTTTTATCTCGAATTTTCTTCTTCACTCACTCTCTCTCTCTCTCTCTCTCTCTCTCTCTCTCTCTCTTACTTTTCTTCCCCTGCTTTGCGTGTCCTTTTTCAAAGTAAAATTCTTCTTCGCGAGAATAATGGATTTGGAAAGAAACGATAAAACTCGAAATTTGGATTTGTTTTTTCTCCTTTTCTTTTTCATACATTTTTAAATTTCTTCTCTTTTATTTACTCTTTTTTTCTGTTCTTCTTCTTTTTTTTTTTTTGTCTTTTTTTTTTTTTTTTTTTTTTGCACGAATCATAATAAAACTAAACTGTTTTCAACGTTGACGTGTAATTTCGTCCGAAGATTATCATATGAAATTTAAAAAACATTGTTAAAAAGACATCGTCCCATCTATCTTCTCTTTTCCCTTTATCACAATTCCGAGTTTTAAAATAAATAATTCCGACGTTATTGAAATTTTGGATAACGAAAGGATATACACGTATAGTAGATTTTCGTATGAAATTTTTAAGAACCAACGAAACGTTTCATTTTCTCATATCGAAAAATTTCCATTTTAAAAATATGAAGAAAAAGAAAAATGAAAAGAATGAAAAGAAAAATGAAATATAAGATCAATTAAAAAATCTCAAGAATCAAATAAAGAATTTATTTGAAAGATATTTCAAATTTCTAATACACCAATTTTTGCATATATATATATATATATATCTCTCTCTCTCTCTCTCTCTCTGTGTGTACAAAAATGTGTACATGTTATTATGCATTCATGTACGTACATATGTACGTATGTATGTACGTACGTATATACGTATGTATGTATGTATGTATGTATGTATGTATGTATGTATGTATGTATGTATGTATTTACGTATGTATATATGTACGTATGTATGAATGTATATATGTACGTATGTATGTATGTATGTATGTATGTATGTATGTACGTATATATGTATGTATGTATGTACGTATATATGTATGTATGTATGTATGTATGTATGTATGTATGTATGTATGTATGTATGTATGTATGTATGCACATAGAACTTTACTTACTTGTACATGCGTATTTTCGTGAGTTTTCAACGAGCTTTTAGGAGCTTTCAAGGAGCTTTGCTATACTCGTAGGAAAGATTGGAAGATAAAATTCAAGATGGACATACTACTAGAATATAATGAGCATAACGTGTATCACAACAACGAAACCGGTTAAATTATCTCACAATATCACGTCTACCTGATAGGATTACCGTGAGAGGTTTCTGTAATTTTCCATTTAGGATATATAACATGGCCGATAGGGAAACTTACTGAAGTAATGAGCTTTCATGCTTCTCTGCTGCTGTCCAATTTGTTCGATGAGCCTCGAACAGTCAAAATATGGTTATACACAGAGGAAGAGCGAATTTAATGGTGTTAACAGGTTTTGTGAAATTTGAAAAAAGAAAAAGGAAAGAAAAAGAAAAAAAGAAAGAAAGAAATAGAAGATTATAAATCTTTTTCAATCTTCTTTTTTTCAATCTTTTTTTTTTTTTTTTTTTTTTTTTTTTTTTTTTTTTTTTTTTTTTTTAATCTCATTATTCTTCGTTTAATTTTCATTTTATTTTAATAATCGATTATAATGTTTATTAATTCATTGTAAAAGTTATATACGTATATATATATATATATATATATATATATATATATATATATATATGAATTTGTTCGATCGTTAATAAATATTTTAATATATAAATATAAAATAATAATAATATAAATAATATAATAATAACAATCTGTGTATATTTATATTTTAATAATTAATTCAAAAGAATTATTAATACTTTTGATTAATAATATTATATAATAATATTATATAATAATTTTATATATTATATAATAATTTAATTAATAATAATTTAATTAATAATACTTTTAATCTTGAATTTCTTCATTACTTAATATATATATAACATTATTTTATTTTATTAAAATAAAAAGCGCTATATATATATATCAATATATATATATATATATATATATATATTATATATTGATTATGAAATTAGGTCAAGTTTTTCTCTTTCTTTATAAATAAAAACATAGGTTTTATGTTAATTTGTAATAAGAATTAACTATTAATTATTTGTTTTTCACAGCAAAATGGATTTGTCCGATTTTCAAAATTGACGGTTCAAAATAATGTATGAATTAAATTCGAAGGAAAATTTTTTTTTTTTTTAATCATATTTGATATAAATAAAATCTTTCTCATTTTCTCTTTCTTTCTCGAATAAATTTTGTTGATATTTTTTAAAATAAATAATTATTACTGTTTATTTGTTCGTAATAATTCACGTAATTGTTAGAATATTCTATTTCATTTTCTCTCTCTCTCTCTCTCTCTCTCTTTCTCGAATTGCATCGTTTCTTTTTTTTTGCTTTCTATCGCAAAAGAAATTTTTCTAGGAAAAAAGGAAGGAAGGTGAAAGAAAAAACATTCACAAATATCATTTACCTTATTATTTATGCGCTTTACTTTGACATTTTACATCTAACGTCTAATATCTAACACTATTTACATAGGTAATACAAGTACGTATACTTTACGAGAGTACCCTTAAATATCTCAAAAGTGCGCTGCATTTTAAATAGCCCGCGAGGGTGAACTTGCGGTAAGGTGATAAGAGAGGCACGAGAATAAGAGGTAGTGGTGGGGATACGAGCGTAGAGTGGTGGGGGGATCGTAGAGAGCGTGGAGTGTGGAGTGGGGTGAACATCGAGAGGATAGAGTAGGGGGAACGTGGAGAGCGTGGAGTGGGGGAAGCTTTGAGAGTGTGGAGTGGTGAGAGCGTTGAGATGGTAGTTGGAGTGGGGGGTTGAGCGGTGGTTGGTGGGTAGAGTTGAGTGTGTTGTGATGGTGGGTGAGGGGGAGGGATAAGAGTTCGTTGGATGGATCGCCGCGAAGAGACGTGCCTCTCAGTCTGTCGTCGTCCTTGTCCCTCACATCATCTACGTCGTTTTATCGTGGCACGTTTTAACGTTGGCTCGTATCAGCTAAGGATCGCGTCTATCCAAAGAAGATAATATAAAGTCGGACGAGACACAGCGCTCTTCGTTCTTGCTGGCATCAACATTATCGCTGTCTTGGCACCGACATTCAACCTTTCCTCGGTTTAAAATCCTTCTCTCTTCTTCTTTGTAGATTTTATACTTAACTTTTTACTTCCTACCGCCCCATCTCCCCACCAACAACCCCCACCTCTCGCTATCCATTCTCCTTTTCTCCTTCTCACTCTTTATACTCTTTTGGAAAGTTCTTTTTTAAAATGACAGTTGATTAAAGTTTTGCCGTTCGTTATTTCGTATTCCTTATTTCTTTTTCTTTTTCTTTTTCTTTTTCTTTTTCTTTACTTGCTTTTTTCCTTTTTCTCATTCATCTTCTTTCCCTTTTATTTTTCTTTATCTATTTTATTTCCGAATTTTATTCTATCAATGTAGAAAACTTTCTCCTTTTTTGTTTTGTTAATAAAGATTATAATAATAATAATAATAATAATAATAATAATAATAATATGTATATATTAATAATAATAATAATTATAATAAAAATATATATATATATAGTTTTGTAAGAATGAATAAAAACGTATAATATAATTAGAAGAATTATATTTATTGATTCAAATTAGTTGAATAGAAAATAAGAAATATTTTGAGGTTAAGAACATTGTTTAAAGAAAAAAAAAAAAAAAAAAAAAAACGAAGAAAAAGGAAAAAAGAAAAGAAAAGAAAAGGAAAAGAAAATTTTTTGTAAATAAAAAATCTTACTTTTGATCCATCCAACATAATCTACATTATATAATTTACAAACAAACATTGACTATAAAATAAAAAATAATACATCAGGTAGAAAGGCTCGTAAACTTTTTATGTATGTAACGCGGTAAAAAGAAAATAAAAAGGAAAAATGGAGAATATTCAAAAAATAAAAAAAAATAAAAAAAAATAAAAAAGAAATTAGACTAAACTATTATCGTCGTCATATATAATGTTACGATTTAATATGATATAATGATATCAATTAAAATATATTATTATTATTATAGTAACTACAATTGTATGTAGTATAATGTATAAAAAAAGAAAATAAAAATAAATAAATAACAAAAATAACAAGTAATATTGTAATATATTATATTTGTATATAAATTATTATTTCTATATATATATATATATATATATATATATATATATATATACATACAGATACACACATACAGACACACACACGATGTAGAATAATAATACGTAATATGTTAACATAGGAAATATTTAAAAATACGAAACATCTTCTATGAATTTACAATCGTGATTGGATTCGTTTACACAACTAGGAAAACATCCTTTTAAAAAAGTCGCTGATGTTACTGATTTCAACTTAACACGGAGAGAACAAACGGAGAACAAATGAGCATCCTGAATTATCCACAAACTCTTTTACCCGGTCTATCATTCCCTCCCACTCTTCCACCCTCTCTCTCTCCCTCTCTCTCTCTGTCTCTCTCTTTCTCATAGGAAAGATAAGGAAGAGGGTAAGAGTAAGAGAATAAAGAGTAACAAAGGAAGAAAGAAAGAGAGAGAGAGAGAGAGAGAGAGAGAGAGAGAGAGAGAGAGAGAATTCGTTGAACAATGAAAAAGAGAGAAAGAGAGTGTAGTGAGAGTGAGAGAAAAAATGTAAAGGTACGAGATAAGGAGAAAGAGAATCCATTAACGAGTAACTGAGTGTGTGTATGTGTGTGTGTGAGAGAGAGAGAGAGAGAGAGAGAGAATACATTGGAAAGAGAAAGAGAATACATCGAATAGTATTTTCAACGAGGAATCCCATCTCACTTGCAGCCCTTCTCTCTAGGTATACATCTTTCAACCCCCTCCTCTATCGCCACCCCCTACCACTCCTTACTACATTCCATTTCTTCGTTTCTCTCAAACCGTGACAAGATAAAGAGAGCCCGAAGCATAGTAAGGAGGGTGGGAGGAAAGGAAGGAGAAGGAAGGATGGAAGGATAGAAGGAAGGAAGGAAGGAAGGAAGGAAGGAAGGGAAAAAGAGAGATCGACAAGGGAATCCCTTCTACTTTGTGAAGGGATGCACCACGTCTTCGACACTCGTCGCGCGTGTCACTGAATTCCTGGAAATCCTAGCCACGGGCAAAAAGGATCTTCGTCCTGTCGTTCGTTGTTACGTCATCGTACGACTACTTTCTCTCTCTCTCTCTCTCTCTCTCTCTCTCTCTCTCTCTCTCACTCCCTCCCTCCCTCTCTCTCTCTCTCTCTCTCTCTCTTTTGAGATATACGGATCTGTATAATATTGGCTCTGTAGGAAACGATCGAGAGAAAAAGAGAAATAGAAAGAGAGATTGGGAGAAGGGAGAAAGGACGATTGAATGCGTTGCCGCCCTTTATTTTCTTTCTTTCTCTCTCTCTCTCTCTCTCTCTCTCTCTCTCTCTCTCTGTCTCTCTCTTTCTTTCTCTCTTTTTTTTTTATACACACACACACACATATACACACACAGACACATATACAAAATAGTAGCGGTAGAAAGCTAGTGGAGAAAATCATTTTCTCTTTTTTAACGTTAGAGATAAGAAAGAGTATCTATAGGGTTTGTAGTCTCTCTCGTACTCCGACTTTGTTTTCTTTTTTTTATTTTTTTTCTCTCTTTTGTTTTTTATTTTTCTTTTGTTTTTTTTATTTTTCTTGTCTTCTTCTTCTTCTTCTTCTTCTTCTTCTTCTTCTTCTTCTTTTATTTTTTCCTTTTCCTCTTTGTTTTTCCTTTTTATAGAAACAGTTTGGAAAATCAAACGAACACATATCTTTGAGATTTTGAACGTTGACGTGAAAGAGTGTGGTGGGTGAATTGAGAGCAATACGGCAAAAGGATCGGCGAAGGGGGATGAAAACTGCGAAGGGAGTATTTGGTTGGTAGGTTAAAAGGGGGAAAGAAAAAGACTAAAAGGGGTGGGGAGAAAAAAGAAATCAATTTGTTCCCAACGTGACATCCTTTGAGATCACTTAGTGGAAATTCCACGCTGCATCGAGTACTATATATTCGCCATCTCTCTCTCTCTCTCTCTCTTTCTCTCTCTCTCTTCTTAATGGTCCGAGAAGAGAAGAGGGTTGCATTTCGGTTAGCTTTCGGCGTTCACTGAGCGATTGCCATTGCTGGTGCTCTTATGATGTTCAGAAAGGAAAGAGAGAGAGAGA
>NC_140827.1:1595000-1605000 GCF_050613455.1 Vespa mandarinia | reverse complement strand
GAAAAGTTGAAGAAAAATGAAAAAAAAAAAAGAAAAAAAGAAATATTGCTTAATTTCGATAAATTTAATCGTGAATTAATTCCAATCGAGACTAACAATCAGTGACGTCATTCATATATCATTGTAATTTTTATCATTGATAATGTTGATAATAATAATAATAATCATCATTGAAAAAGAAAGAAAGGAAAGAGGCGCGAAGAAAGAAAAATCAAAAAAAGAAAAGAAAAAAAAAGAAAAAAAAAAAGAAAACCCGAAAAAAAACCCCGATAATTATACAATACAAAACTTATTCACTCGTTCATTAACTAACTTACTAACTAACTCACTAATTCACTCACACACTCGTTTCAGTTCTGCTCGTTCATTCGCAAGCAATTCCGTATAATTTTCTTAAGAGAAATCGTTAAAAGATCTTAATTCGTAGGTTGAAACGACTACTATGATCAATAAAATTACGTGTCGATTTTCGCGTGATCAATGGTAATTAGAATCCTAATTTTCGCTTAGCGTGGGCGCGCGTGCGAGAGAGATAGATAGATAGATGGATGGATGGATGGATGGATGGATGGTTGGATATATTGAGAGAGTGAGAGAGAGAGAGTGAGAGAGAGAGAGAGAGAGAGAGAGAGAGAGAAAATGATTTAATAGGAACGACTATACGTAGGATTTAATTTCCGGAAGTTAAGTTAACGTTACTGGGACGGGTCACCAGCCTACTTTTTCCTCCCCTCTTTTTTTTCCTAAATCCCCCTACCACTCCCCTTACCACACCCTTCTACCAACGGCAACTATTCTTGTCTAACATTTCTTTTTTTTTTTTTCTTTCCTTATCCCTTCCCCCTTTCCCCCCGGCCCCTTCCCCACCACTCGAAACCTTTCGTGCTTAGAATCTTGGCCTTCTTCTCGTAACGATCATACTTACGATATAAATAGAATACACGATGATCTATATAAAATGAAGGATTTAATCGATCTTTTTAATATCTCTTAATAGTTCGACGTTCATTATCCAATGATTGATAAGAAAGGGTGTGTTATTTTAATCGACAAAGATAAGGCTCTTTAATCTGTGTGCCTATGTATTATATGTGTATTATATGTGTATATGTGTATATATATTTCGTGTGTGTGTGTGTGTGTGTGTGTGCTTGTGAATTTGTTTTCTTTTTTTTCCTCCTTTTTTCTTTTTTCTTCTCTTTGTCTCTCTTTCTCTCTTTCTTTTTTAACAATCATAATTTCTGATATATTTTGGATCGATTTGTTGTTATCGTTGTTATTGTTGTTATCGTTTGTTATCGTTGTTAAATGCATTTGTGCAAGTTGACATTAGAAGGAAAATTTTTTTTCTTTATTTTATGGACATTGCTGATGAAGGTTTGGGGAGAAGTGGGGGGCTTAAGGAAATTTTCTTATACGGTTTATGGTATTAAAAAAAAAAAAATAAATAAAATAAATAAATAAATAAATAAATAAATAAATAAATAAATAAATAGATGAAAATAAAATAAAATAAAAGATTAAATTCATTTCACGACAATAGCTGTCTTCGTTTCTTCCTCTTTTATGTTCTTCTCTTTTTCTCTCTCTCTCTCTTTTCTTTTATTTATTTATTTATTTTTTTTTTGTGTTTTCTTTTTATTTATTTTTTCTTTAATCATCCATCATCGGGTCTCAACGAAGACATCATCTTTATTTGTACGCATTTATTTGTACTTCATCTATGCGGGCTGTGTGAACAAGAGTCGACAAAATCATTTTCAATTCGACGAATTATAAATATATACGGGTTGTGTATCCATGGAGAACGAAGTGTTTTTAATAAAGAAAGCATTGACATTTTTAATCGTTCGTAATGATAACGTGACTTGTAATACATATATACTGTTGCAAATACATATAAAATTGTATATAAATATACAGTCGTATGTATTGTACGTATACATGTGTATGTGTATGATGGGTGCGAATTTAACTTCACCTAATTTAATATCACTGCGTCGAACGTAAAAAAAAAAAAAAAAAAAGAAAAGGATAAAATTAACAAAAATGGGAATGAAAGAGAGAGAGAGAGAGAGAGAGAGAGAGAGAGAGAGAGAGAGAGAGAATGAAAGAAAAAGGAAAAAATAAAGAAAAGAGTGGAAGAAAAGAAAAAAAAAGGAAAAGGACAGAGGAAGACGAAGTAGAAAAAGAAAGAAAAAGAAAGAAAGAAAGAAAACGATAGATACCAAAAAATACAAAAAAAAAAAAAAGGAAAAAAGGAAGAAGAAGAAGAAGACGAAGAAGAGGAAAGAGGAAGAGGAAGAGGAGGTTGGAGAAGATGGAAAAAAAGAAAGAAAGGAAAAAGATGAAGGATATACTCTGACATCAATGAGAGCTCCGTCTCTCTCGACAGGTTGTCTGCTAGCTCGAGTTAATTAAACGTAATTACGTTCCATTTTCCGGCAGGCCCGTTCGACGCTAACGAAAATTAGCTTCTTGCGAAGCCAACCTAACGGCTCTTCCGTCTTCGTTACACTCAATATCGTTCAGTTTACTATTTCTCTCTCTCTCTTTCTCTCTCTTTTTCTCTCTCTCTCTCTCTTTTTCTCACACATACACATTCACTCTTTCTTTCTTTTTTTCTTGTAGTTTCTTGCCCGTAAGAAACCCTAAGAAACGTCTAGTTATTTTCTCTTTCTCTTTCTCTTTCTCTTTCTCTTTTTCTTTCTCTTCGTTTGTTTGTCTGTTTGTTTGTGTTTTTTTTTCTTTTTTATTTACCTTTTTTTCTAATCGAAATTTTATCTACAAAGACCGAGCAACAAAGATCTACGATCTATGGTGATACCTGATTGATCAGTTAATTACGATGTTTATTATTGAACGAACGTAATTCTATTTCAAAACGAAATTTGTTAGATCTGTTATCTGTGATTAAATAATTTGTTCCTTTAGAGATTATTTTCGATCCAATTAATTTTTTTTTTTTTTTTTTTTTTTTTTTTTTTTTTTTTTTTTTTTTGATAATGTACTTTTAGATCTACGATCTACGGTATGAGTAAAAAAAGATCATTGATTTGATATTAATATTATGAGTTATTCACTGATGTCAACACATTTACGATGAATTTGTTTGTTTGTTTGTTTTCTTTTGATTTTTTTTTTTTTTTTTTTTTTTTTTTTTTTTTTATCTATGATCCATAAGCTCGTTCATTTGATATAATTATTATCTGCGTAATTAATCATTTTAGAAATATTTAATTTCTTTTTAGATCCTTTTTAGATCAATGATCTCTAAACTTCAAACTAATTCTTTTATCTTGAAGTTTTTTCTTTTCTTTTATTTTTTTTTTCTTTTTTTTTTTTGTTTGATCTGTCATCTACAAGTTACAAATTAGTTCAAATTAATCCATGATGTACATGCGGATCATTAGTATGATATAGTTATTCATTGTAATTAATTTTTGCTTTTCTTTTTTCTTTTTTTTTTCCTTTTTTTAGATCAATTTATTTAAACAAATTTTATTCGAAAACAATGATTTAATCGTACTAATAATTGTATGACAAATTCCCATACAATTAAATTTTTAATTTTATTAATAATTAAATTTTTAAATATATGTGCATATATATATATTTTATATGTATATATATATATATATATATTTTATATGTATATATATATATATATATATTTTATATGTATATATATATTTTATATGTATATATATATATTTTGTGTATATATATATATATTTTATATATATATATTTTATTTATATATATATATTTTATATGTATATATATATATTTTGTGTATATATATATATATTTTATATATATATATATTTTATTTATATATATATATTTTATATGTATATATATATATTTTCTCAAAATTAGAATTTATAGATTCGCCAATTAGGATTGCAATTTGTACGTTTATTACGAAATAAGAATATCGATTTATGTATATATATATATATATATATATATATATATATATATATATATATATTCATTAATTAGAATTTATATTTCTTCATTTATAATTTATATTATAATAATTAGAATTCGAAAAAAATTTGTTCATAAATTAGACAATTTAAATTCAAATAATATGAGAATTTATATTAATCGATTAAAACTTTAATTTAAGAATTAAAGTTTTTGAATTGCATACATAATTGAGTTTCTAATAATTATTGGAAAAAAATTTATGAGATTATGATTTATTTTTTGTTTTGTTTTATTCATTAATTAAATCCTTCAGTTTCTAACAATACTAAATTTATAACTCAATCTAATAATATATTCTCAGTGAGATACGTATATAATACGAATGTACATATACTTGGTCAATTATGTTATCCACAACTTGATTTCGTTTATTTCTAATTATTATTCGTTCGGTAGTATTAGAAATTAGTAGCAAATCGATAAAGTATCGTTTCGATACTCGATTATCTTTCGCAATTATCTCGAAAGCAAAACTTATCGTTTGAAATTCACGATATCGATTATACCTTTGGGATAATTCTACTTTCTGTTTCTATAAGTGTTAATTCTATCGAAAAATTCTAATTATTTATGATTTGTTGTTAGAACAGATTCATTATGTTTGAGAAAAACAAATTTTCATTTCTATGCTCTTATGAAATTAATAAGAATTATTTTATATATATATATATATATATATATATATATATATATATATTTGACAAATATATTATTTTATATTAATTTATAAACCAAAGTTATTATTCATATATATATATATATATATATATATATATATATATATTAATTTCTTCGTCTTTATTTTATATATATATATATTCAGATATAAATGAAATATATATATATATATTTAGATAAATTAATTTGGAGAGAAAGATGAAAGTATAAATAAATAAAAAGAATAAGTCGTAAAAAATATACACGATGATAATAATTCTATTAATAGAATTATTATTCTAATACTAATCAATGACATCTTATATAAATTTTATATTATCTTATCGTATATTTATATATATTTTATTTTTATTGTTAAATAATCTAATAAGATTTTATAATATACATTATTTTTTTTTTTTTTTTCAGAGAAACACATTTTTTATTATATCACAGATTTTATTTTTTACATAATTTATCCATTAATCGAATTATTATCGGCAAAATGCGAACGTACAATTATTTACAGAAATCTTTCATACGGTAGCCATTTTTCTGTCTATTGGAAAATTAAGTTCCGTTTATTTTTAATCTTTTATTTTTATTCCTCAATTTTTCGTTTACGTATCGATTCATCTCCGTGACAATATTAATTCAAAAATATATTATCACATATTAGATTAAAAATGTTTAATTCTTTTTTCTTTTTATTTTCATTTAATTGACTTAAAGTTGCCACTTTTATATTAAGATTTTTGATTCATTATTTATTTCTTACCAAATCCATAGTTCTGATGATTATTATTATTACTATGATTTTGATCGTGTGATATCATCTTCAATAAACTCAATCGTTTACAATATTTTCATACATGAAGTAAAATAATCACTATTATCACTATCATTATTTAAAATATCTATCAAATTACTTATTGCTATAGATATTAGCAGAATTTCTTTCATTTTAGGCAACAACATTTAATATTCTTTTTTTAATATTCTGGATATTCTGGATAAATTTCTAATATTTTATTTTCAAGAAAGTGTATTTGCACGTAGGAATAATTCTGATAGCGTCAAGAAAAATTAATAATTATATAATTTTTGTCATGTATAGTGAGAAAAACATATTAACATTTATCAAACGTGTTGTTGTTTACTTTTGATCTTAATGGATGTGTCGTATCATATCTCTCACACGATATTATAGATTAAGGGATTAATTCTATCGGAAAAAATTCTAATGATTCATGATTCCTTAAAAAAGTTTATCGTATTCGAATAAGAAAAATTCTAATTTCTAAATTTTTATTAAAATAATAATAATAATATATTATTTTATATTGTTTTATATCAAATATTATTTAACTGTATATTACATATATATATATATATATATATATATATATATATATATATATATATATTAATTCAAGGATTTCCATTTATTTGTATAATAATTTTTACAATGATTCACGTTCAAGTGTTTCATCGAAATATAATTTCTTTTTTGTTTTTACAAATTGAAATTATATACAAACGGAAAACGACGTTTAAATAATAAAGTCTTATTTGTACGAATAACTATCGAAATTAAAAAGGAAAAATAAATAAATAAAATAGAAAACAAAAGAGGAAAGCTTCTGTTTCAATAATCACTCTTAACCGAATAATAAATGTTTCATCGAAATATCATTGCACATTTATTCGATTTCAAATCGAACAAATATTTTTTATTCTTCTCTTTTTTTTTTATATTTGCTGATAAACAAAAAGAAATTAATGTTATTTAAAACATAATATTATTTATAATAAAATCATTCTTATCAATTCAATCGTTATGATATGATTGTTTTATATATCTTTTTGCGCAAGTGCGTATTGGTACATCTGTTCGTAAAGAATTCCTTAAGATGAAACGAACGACGATTTAAATTTTTATAAGGCTATTTAAAGTCTTTCTACCTGACATTTAGAAGAACTTCTTTTGTACTACAAGAGACTGAGAAGGAGAAAGAAAGAATAACTAAATACACGGGGGTCAGGGCCAAACAAATTGGGGGCGGGGACAAGTACCCTGGAGGCGGGGTTAAAGTATGAGGGGCTGGACTAATCCAGTGGGAGGCGGGGCCAAACCAATTGGGGCGGGGAGAAGTACCCTGGAGGCGGGGCTAAACTATGAGGGGCGGGATAATCCAATGGTGGACGGGGCCAAGTACCGTGGAAGCGGGGCCAAACCAATTGGGGGCGTGGCCTGATACCCCTGGGGGTGGGGATATAGTACGAGGGGCGGGGCCTAATATCCCTGGGTGTGGGCTATAGTATGAGGGGTGGGGCCAAGTACCGTGGAAGCGGGGCCAAACCAATTGGGGGCGTGGCCTGATACCCCTGTGGGTGGGGATATAGTACGAGGGGCAGGGCCTAATACCCCTGGGGTGGGCTATAGTATGAGGGGTGAGGCTAAGTATCCGTGGGGGCGGTGCCTAAGACCCCTGGGGGCGGGGCTAACCTAGTAGTATAACCTAATATAGTCCTTATAGTCCTTGTAGTCATTTATAGTCAGTAGTCATATACTCAATAGATTCATAGTCATTAGTCAACAACTTTCACTATATGTACAATTTTCTATTATCATGGGAATCACCGCGATTAGATATCACCGTGTTTGGATGATACCATTAACCCTTTGAATACTATGGGCGCACATATGCGTCCAGCGAGAGATATCGATATAGACTATGGAAGCAAATACGCTCCTGGCAAAAATATGCCCATAATTATGAAAGTGGTCTAAGTCAAAATTTGCAAAAAAATGAGTTTATCACTTATTTCACATCTACATTATTTTAAACTATATGTATTTAATGTAATTTTTACGATATCGTCAAAAATGTATCTTTAGATAGTGGATGTTATTTTAACGTTATACGAAATTCATTTGGTGTTAATTATGAATGTGGTCTAAGTGAAAAATTTGAAGAAATTACATATAAACGTAACTTGAAAATGGCGCGTCGCCCTCTTCGACGCGTTTCCGAACTACATAGTAAGCTGGTAGAATAAATGATAACGAAAACCCCAATTCATTCCGGTTTAAGATGTCTGGAATTTAACGAAGAACAGATGAAATTAAGATAAAAGCTGTACGAGAACATATTTTATGTTTCCTAGCATATGAGAGCCACTACACCGGAGCTCGTCACACTCTTGGTCGAAAATATTTGAGTCCTGACCTAGATATTCGTAAAATGTATAGCCTATATATAGAGAAATGTAAGGAAAATAACCAATCCTTTGTTAAGGAATGGATCTACAGGAAAACATTTAATACTAAATTTAACTTAAATTTCCGTGCTCCTCGAAAGGACACATGCCAAAAATGCGATTTACCGAATGGAAAAATTGAAGCATGCAATAATGAGGAAGAGAAGTTACATCTTACAGAAAGTCATGATGTACATTTACAAAATGCCGAACGAGCTAGGAACTGTCTTGCAGAGGACCAGAAAAAAGCAAAAGAAAATTCCAGCGAATACTATGGAAAATTCAATGGATGAGATTCTTGAAAAATGAACCTTATAAAATGTTCTATAAAACTTCTTTAGATGATTATAAATTCCACGTTTTGGATCTTTCACCTAAAAGAGGAAGACCAAAAATATACGAAAATATTAAATTACTTCCATTATACATCACCCCCAGAACAGTAACGGAAGAAGAACTTAAAGATATCATGTGTTTACTACCATACATCCCTCCAGTTTATCAGGAACATTTTAAGAATTATAAAAACTAGAAAAAAAATGATAAAAATGGATTACTTTTTAAAAATAATTAATAAATGTTCATGAATTATTTCATTAAAGTTATTGTTTCAAATAAAACTCATAGTTCTTTTTATTGCTTTAAGTCATTTAGGGAATATTCAATTAATTTTGAAAATGGTCTAAATCAATTAGAGCTTTAAAAACAACATTCTCGTATGAAATTCATACAAAATTTCATATTTATAATAAATTTCCATTAATCAAGACTAAGAAAATTATAAATTAAAATGTCGCATAATATAAAAATATTTTTTAATTCGTTCAAACGCAATTCATTAAATATCTCGAAACAAGAAATATATGACTTAGACCAATTTTATAATTATGGGAACATATGTTACTGTGTAATCATTAAGTGCAAATCGCGATAATGATGTTTTCAATAAGAATTCATTGTTAACGATAATGGCAATTCGTTCTCGTCGACGTTATTGTTATTATAGAAAAAAAAAAAAAAAAAAAGGAAAACGAAGAATAATTCTATATATTATATATATCTTTAGATAAATTAATGTCGAGAGAATAGATAGAAGAAAAAATAAAAGAAACATTTTTTTGAATATATGACTATAATAATAATATGATGAAAAAGAAAAATATATATATATATATTATTGTATATTAATTAATAAACAAAAATTATGATTCATTCGTATCGATTTCTTCGTTTTGGTTTATATATATATATATATATATGTATATATATTTAGATAAATTAATATTTATATTAATATATTTAGATAAATTAATGTCGAGAGAATAGATAGAAGAAAAAATAAATAAAAGAAAAATTTTTTTAAATATATGACCATAATAATAATATAATGAAAAAGAAAAAAAAATATATATATATTATTGTATATTAATAAATAAACAAAAATTATGATTCATTCGTATCAATTTCTTCGTTTTGCTTTATATATATATATATATATATATATATATATATATATATATACATACATATATACATATATACATATGTAAACCAAAGAAAAAATAAATAAAATAAGAAGAAATAAATAAAAGAAAAAATTTGTTGAATATACGACTATAATAATAATATGATGAAAAAGAAATAAAAGAAAAAAAAAAATATATATATATATATATGTATATATATGTATATATAAGGAAGAAAAGAAAGGGGGGAAAAAATAAATTAACGTATTAAACGTAATTTTTTTCCAAGTACCATGATGTTTAGAAATCTAATCAAGGAGCGTGTTGCGTGATAGGAATGTCGATATATTTCGTGCGATATATTAGAAAAACGGTGAGAATGAACGAAGATCAAGAATGTAAGGCACGTCTTCTCGAGAAGCTATTTTATCTCAGAAAATGACGAGGCAGCTTATTCTCGTTAAACCGTAGGAGGAACGATCTCTCTCTCTCTCTCTATATATATATATATTTCTCTCTCTCTCTCTCTCTCTCTCCCTTTCTCTCTCTTTTTCGATCGGATATTTTCTTCGCGCTTGCTCAACCTATACCATAGAAAAGATCTATCGATAGAT
>NC_140827.1:1577500-1585000 GCF_050613455.1 Vespa mandarinia | reverse complement strand
GTTTGTAACTGTGAAGTGTGGGATATCGGGGATAGGGTTAAGGGGTGGTGGATAGGAGGGAGGAGGGGACCAAGTAGGAGAGGAGCAGGTCACGCTTGTTCGTCGTGAGTACGCGCAGCACGTAATTAACTTTTGCGTAATTACGTTCGCCGCGGGCTCGATGGGTCAGTGATTTATCGTATGCGTCGACGATACCACCGATGCTATCGTCTTCCTTTAATGCACGACAAGTGCTGATGGGGATAATCCCATCTTTGATAACGATCCTCGTCTCGAATAAATCGATTAATTTGATATTTCGAGGTTTTTTTCTTTTTTTGGCCTTTTTTTAATTCTTTTTCTTCATTTGTTTGTTTGTTTTCTTTTCCTTCTCTATTTTTTGCTTTGCTTTTTCTTACCTTCTTCTTATTCTTCTTTTTTGTTTGATGGTTTGTTTGTTTGTTTGTTTGTTTGTTTGTTTGTTTGTTTTTTTTCTCTTTTAATTGCGAGAATGAAAAAGAAAGAAAGGAAAAACATTTTTGTACATTCGTAAGGTAGAATCTAATGGAGTCTACGTCATAAGTATTATATTTGATTAATTTATATCATAATATATTTATTTCTAATATGTAGACAAAATATTCCTCTCTCTCTCTCTTTATCTATTTATCATTGGTCTCTTTTCTTTTCTTTGATATTTTTTTTTTTATCCATCTTTCTTTTTTCTTCCTATCTATTACTTATTATTATTTTTTTCTATATATATATATATATATATATATATATATATATATAAAATATATGCATCTTATATATTAATTTATATCATAATATATTTATTTCTAATATGTAGACAAAATATCTTATTCGTCTATTCCTCTCTCTCCCTCCCTCTCTCTCTCTCTCTCTTTATCTATCTATTTGCCATTTGTCTCTTTTCTTTTCTTTGATATTTTTTTTGTTTTCATCCATCTTTCTTTTTTCTTCCTATCTGTTATTTATTATTATTATTCTTTCTATATATATATATATATATAAAATATATGCATCTTATATATTAATTTATATCATAATATATTTTTTTCTAATATATAGACAAAATATCTTATTCTATTCCTCTCTCTCTCTCTCTCTCTCTCTCTCTCTCTCTCTCTCTCTCTTTATCTATCTATTTGCCATTTGTCTCTTTTCTTTTCTTTGATATTTTTTTTTTTTTAAATCATCCATCTTTCTTTTTTCTTCCTATCTATTATTTATCATTATTATTTTTTTTTTTCTATATATAAAATATATGCGCGTCTCTATTACTTTTTCTTTTCTTTATCCTTAATTTCTCTTTATCTTGTCTTATCATAAATTTATCTTACTCTTTATCCCTTTCTTTCTTTCCTTCCATCATCTTTTTTCCTACTCTCACATTTCTATATCTTTATTTATCAATCCATCAATCTATCTATCTATCTATCAATCTATTTATCTATCTATCTACACTATACTATACTATACTAAACTATACTATCTATCTACGGTTATGGTACTTCCTCTAAGCGAGAGAATTCGCCCGAGTTTCGTCGAGCACGCATCTAATCGTCACGCTGGGAAATTACAGCGAAATTTCTACCGTCGCACGTAATTTACGCGAGCGTGGTTGTACGCGACATTCCGGCCTCCGGTGGCACGTATCGTCTATTGCGTGTCATACGAGAAGGGTTCGTTGATCCGTGTATAGAACATGTCTGTGTGTACATTTGTAAGAGGGCGCGCGCGCGAATGTGTGCTGTGTATGTGTGTGTGTGGGAGAAATAGAGAAAGAGAAAGAGAAGGAGGGAGAGAGAGAGAGAGAGAGAGAGAGGAGTATCTCATCGATTACATGGATTCTATAATAGTTTCTTAGATCTAATGGCACAATTATGATCTCTATATATAATGTGTTAAAAATTTTGATATATTGGGATTATGATCATTCGTGAAGTTATTTCGATGATTATTAATTGGATCTTCCTTTTTTTTTCTTTTTTTTTTTTCTTTTTTTTCTTTTTTATTCTTTCGCCTTTTTTCGGGTTCTTTTCTCCTTTTCTTTTTTTTTCTTTATTTTTATTCTTATTTTTTTTTTGTTTTTGTTCTTTTTCTCTCTTTCGTTTCTTCATTTTGTTTTTTTTTTTTGTTTTTTTTTTTGTTTTTGTTTTTTTTTTTGTTCGGTTTTTTTTTCTATTTTGTTCTCTTCGTTTCGATATTGTAAATTTGGAAGATTGTAAGACAATAGCATGATCTATCGCTTTATTATTGTTTTATATCTCGACAATGATCAATATTTTTATCGATGTTAAAGATTATATATTGGCATTGTTATTATTAGATCGTATTAGAAGGATCATTCTTAAATATTCCGATAATAATAATTTTTTTGTAATATTGATAACAAATTAAACCAAAAAAAAAATATATATATATGTTTATTTATATACAATTTTTTTAAACAAGGGCGTTTAAGGAAAAGATAAAAAAGGAACGAAACTTTCGTTTTTTTTTATAGTTTCGGTATAAAGAAAAAAAAAAAAAAAAGAAAAAAATATACATATATAAGGAAATAAAATAATTTCTTATTTTATTATTATTTCCTATCTCGTTGAATGATCTGTATTTTTATAAATAGATTTTAGAAATATCTTAAAACTGTAAATGTCCGAAATATTTCGAAAGAGATAATAATTTTCTTTATAATATTAATATATATATATATATATATATATATATATATATATATATATATATATATATATGAAAGACAATCTTTTTGAAGAAACAACATTAAAGAAGAAGAAGAAGAAGAAGAAGAAGAGGAAGAAGGAAAAGAAAAAGAGAGAGAAAAAAAAAGAAACAAACGAAACGAAACAAAACGAAAAAAAAAAAGAAAAACAAGGAGGGTGATGGGGGTGAAAAGAAAGATAGAATAAGAAGTGGTAGTAGGTCATTTCGATGGGTCCATTCATCCGCAGTAATTAATCTGCCGATTGATCTACCTCATCCTCCCCCCCCCCCCTCTCCTTTCATCTCCCCGAGGATTGAAACGAGTTAAAAGGAAGGGAGAGGGGTGTATTGGGTGTTAGGTGTTGGATACGGAACACACATACACAGACACACGCATATATATATATATATATAGAAAGAGAGAAAGAGAGAGAAAAAGAGAAAAAGAGAAAAAGAGAAAGAGAAAGAGAGATAGGAGGGAGGATGGGAGGATTGAAGAGAGAAAGTAGAGAAGATATAGAGATATATAGATAGATAGAAGGAGAGAGTCCTCTTTCCGTCGAATGGACGGTGATTAATCGTTCAAGGATCGACGGATTCATCTCCGTCTTCTTCTCCATCGAATACACCATGGCGTCGATAAAAGAAACTGCTCGCGTGGCTATATCGAGTGAACGAAGACGGACGAATAAGGATAGTTCGTTTGAGAGATCGCCGAGTACCTTCAAACAAGTTAGAAGGAGCGAAAGAGAGAGAGAAAGAGAGAGAGAGAGAGAGAGAGAGAGAGAGAGAGAGAGAGAGAGAGAGAGAGAGATAGAATGACATAAAGAGGAAGAGAGATATAGGAAGATATAGGACGAAGGATTGGGGGTTGAGTTGGTCGAGAAACGTCCTTTTAGACGAGACGATTTATTAACGAGACGGTTTACCCGCATTATCGGACCGATTTTCTCACGGATAATCGAGACTTGTCACGACCAAGAATTTTCTTTTTATCGTTTCGTATTCTCTATCTATTTCTTTCTTTCTTTTCTATTTTTTTTTTTTCTTTCTGGTTTTCCTTTTTCCTTCACCCTTCTTTATTTTTTACGTGTGTATACGTGTGTGTGTGTGTGTGTGTTTTTTTTCTTTGTTGGTTATTATTTCTCTCTCTCTCTCTCTCTCTCTCTCTCTCTCTCTCTCTCTCTCTGTTTCTCTCTCTCTCTCTCTCTCTCAGTCACTATTCATACAAGGATAATAAGAACAGTGTGCACAACTCACTCTCAACTTTAATAACGTGTCGTTCCCATTTACATCTACGATCTTCATCATAATCGTCATGCATAGTCCCTTTTCGTCATATTATACAACGACATATATATATATATATATATAATTATCTCAAAATATAATTTTCTCATAATGTGATTTTGTTATCCGTAAGATCGATTCGTACATTTCCTATTTATAAAACATAACATTCTCTTGTTTGTATATGTAAAAGTTAAGAACAGATTAAAAAGAAAAAATAGAAACAACGAGAACCAGACCTATCTAGATTTTTAAATCGTCATGCCTATGCCATATAGCATTTACAATACCTCCCTTCGTATTTTTACCTTTAGTCCTTCTGCATCATTCTCCAACCACCATCACCACCAACCGCCTACATCCATAGCTAGCCTATCCACTATACACTCCACTATCATCCTCATACTCTTTTTATACTACCCTCAACTTTCAACCCTCTACCTTCCTCTTTCTCTCACTTTACTCTCTTTATAACACCACTAGAGCTTTCAACCCTCTACCCTTCCTCTCTACCAACCCTCTTCCTCGCTTCTCAATCCTACCTACCTACCTACCTACCTACCTACCTACCTACCTACCTACCTACCTACCTACCTACCTAGCTACCAACCTACCAACCTATCTACCTACCTACCTACCTACCTACCTACCCTCTTCATTCTACTTTAACCAATCTTTTCTACGAGTCAGCGCGCGATGACTTTGCGCGAACTTTCTTTTTTCGTATTGGCGAGGTGACGAGAGGTGAGAGGAGAGGGAAAAGAGAACGAGAGAGCGAGAGCGAGAGCGAGAGAGAGCGAGAGAGCGAGAGAGAGAGCGAGAGAGAGCGAGAGAGCGAGAGAGAGAGAGAGAGAGAGAGAGGGAAAAGCTTTAGAAGAAGGAAAGAGTAGGCGTTATCGCTCGTTAAATTCGCTCGTTGCTCGCGCCTGCCTACGCAACAAAGAGAGAGAAAAAAGGGAACTTGAAATGGTGTTGGGTTGATGGGAGTAATGGTTAAGAAGGGGGGGATTAGGTAGGAGAGGTATAGAAGTGGGTGGGTTGGTAGGTGGGCGGATTGTATGTTCGTGCGAAAGGAAAAATCATGAGACGATATTATTCTAGGATTTTTTGAAGGATGCCGAGTGACGCCATTGGAATTGTTAATCTTCAAATTAATTATTGAGTTTTGATTTTACGTGTGTATTTGATCGTAATGATTGATTAATTGAATCGATCGGTCGATTGTTTCGATTGATTGATCGATCGATCGAACGATTTATTTTGTTTTCTCTTTTTCTCTCTTTTTTTTTTTGTCCTCTCTTTTTTTTTTTGTTCGTTCGTTCGTTCGTTCGTTCGTTCGTTCGTTCGTCTATTCTATAAATTTATTTACCTTTTTTCTTTTAATCTAAATTGAAATTGTTTTCTTCGCGAGTAGTTTTTCATTTTTATTTGTATGTTATTAATATCAGGAATATTTTTTTTTCTTTTTTTTTTTTTTTTTTTTTTTTCTTTCTTTCTTTAGAAAATATTATATTCCGTGTATATATGTCGTGGCTTTGAAGATTAATAAATGCCTTATCTTTTAAAAGTTAAGAAAAGAGAGAACGTCTGGGTTAAACGCGAAACACCTGCTAACGGATGCATATTATCTCTGTCTCACTCTCTCTCTCTCTCTCTCTCACTCTCTCTCTCTCTCTCTCTCTCTCTCTCTCTCTCTTTCTCTCTCTTTCTGTCCGTCTCTCTGTCTCTGTCTACTGAATAATTCGGGGTTGCCTCGTGTTATCAGAGTAAAGGAGTCTGTGTCCGATTATTTTCCTTTACGCTCGTTTTAGCAGATATTTATGCCCGTAAGCAGTCACTGCGGTAGGTGAATCTTAAAATATAAGATTCTTGTACAAGCCTTGCAAACATTTCAATTAAGAACAATATATAATATATATATATATATATATATATATATATATATATATATATAATAAAAAAAAAATAAAAATGAAAGCAAATAACTTTCAATTTACAAATATTTCAACGAAAAATAATTGTACCTATAAACGATAGCCTGCATATATATATATATATATATATATATATATATATATATAGATAAATAAAATAAATAAATAAATAAAGAAATAAATAAATGAATAAATAAATAAAATCAATATAATAAAATGAAATAAATAAATAAATAAATGAATGAATGAATGAATGAATGAATGAATAAGTAAATAAATAAATGTATAAATAAATAAAAAAAAATTATACGTAAGCTCCATTGCAAAGACATGAATCACATATATGTATCTACGAATAAGTGAATGTTCGCGAGAAAAGGGATACACATATATGCGCGTCACACACTTACACACACACACACACACACCACCACCACACATACACGTGCATACATATACACAGACATATACAGACAAATACGTAAAAATATATATAAAATATGTAACACATGAACATGTATGGGCATATGCATGCACGTACGTATAAATAATCTTTCTCCATCGAATTCACGTAATCGATCGTATAGAAGAGTGGCTATTGCTTCTGCTTCTGGTTGCTCTTGTTGTTGTTGCTAGTGGCACAGATGTTATATCTCTCAGCGAAATAGCTGCGGCCGATATATACATAAAGAGAAAATTGATATTCGCTAGATCCGCCTTTGGATGCACTCCAGATGTAGACTACCGATAACAAGCGCATTGTGTTAACAGTCAGTTCGGCCATTCACGATTCGTTTGAGTTACATCGGAGAAAAGCTTTATATTATTATTATTATTATTATTATTATTATTATTATTATTATTATTATTATTATTATTATTATTTTTAATATTATCATTAATATTATTATCATTAATATTATTATTATTATATTTTTACTTGGTTTTTATTTACGTTCGACGTTACACGCTTACAGCCTTTCAATAACCAAATTTTCATCAAACGTAATATATGAATAAGTAAATGAATATCGTAAATTAATAAAAAACAAAAAAAGAAAAAACAAAAAAAGAAATAATAATAATAAAAAGAAAAGATCCACGGGGTTATCATTGAAAAAGTAATTAAAAGGAGAGAAAAATGGAGGGGAGGGGGCAGGGGGAAAAAGAAAGGGTAAAAGAAAAAAAAAAAGAAGATTAAATGAAATGAATGAAAAGAGGATAAAAAAAAATCTAATTTATCACGTGTTATTAAAAAAAATATCGAATAAAATGATCACACACGTACCGATACATATGTATGGTTAAATTATACGTATATATACGTATATGCATATATGCACGTATACAAATCAGCCTAAGCTATTCCTCCTCCATCTCTTCTTCCTCCTCCTTCTCCTCTTCCTCCTCCTCCTCTTCTTCTTCTTCTGTATATGCCCTTCCGTCTTATTAATGGATTCCAGAGAGCGTACGAATGTTTGCGTATCTCGCATAATTGCCTTGCCGAGACTTGCGAGATATTTCGATCGGCCCTCGTTACTCACATGGG
>NC_140827.1:1567500-1572500 GCF_050613455.1 Vespa mandarinia | reverse complement strand
GAAAATATCGATCAAAAAGATAAAGTGGCCCGTTAGAGATACTCGTACCATTACTCGTATTCGACATTTTTTGCGTGCTTTTTGTTAAAAAAAAAAAAAAAAAAAAAAAAATATCGATCTTCATATTATGTATTGTTTTAAATTCTCATTATTTCTTGTTATAATTATTTTTTTTTTAATTTTTCTCCGTTTCATTCTTTTTTTTTTTTTTTTTTTTTTTCTCCGTTTCATTTTTTTTTTTTTCTTCCGTTTTAATTCAATCAAAATGGCAATATCTGATTGTAATCTTTTGAAATTGGACACATCGTATATCTAAAGGGGGTTAAAAAAGGGGGTTGGTTTGGTTGGGAAAGGGGGGAGGAGGTATACTTATAGTACGATTAGAACTCCCTTTATAGGTGACACGTGCACAAATCTATTATGTAAATTATTTCCAACGAGGAAACATTTTTTTATGGTATTGCTTTGACCGATTAGAGAAGGGAGGTTGGGGGAAAAGGAAGAAAGGGATAAGTGGCGGGTTAATGTGTTATATCAAAAGGGTTGTATATGTTTGATTTTTTTTCTTTCTATTTTCTTTTTTTCTTTTTCTTTTTCTCTTTTTTTTTTTTCTACGATATTTATATAACAATTCATGTGCAGGTATTTGGCATTTAACGTAAATATGAATGAACTTTGAAGCAATTGCAATTAAAAGTAATTAAAATATTATGTATATTGTGTTTCTGTGTGTGTGTGTGCGTGTATGTATGTTTGTGTGTGAGATAATAATAATAATAATAATAATAATAATAATAATAATAATAATAATAATAATAATAATATAGTTTTATTTTTTAGATATATTTTGTAAAAATTATTTAAAGAAGTATAAAAAGAAATAAGAATTTTCCTTTTGTTTCTGATAATTTTAAAAGGAACATTTTTTTCCTTTTCTTTTTTTTTTATTTTTATTTTTAAATGAAAATTTGTTCCCAAAGAAATATTATTTTCAAGAATTAATCTTTAAAATAATCTTTAAAATTAATCCTTTCTGAATACTCCTTTTTATAAATAAAACTATTTTCTTTTTCTTTTCTTCTTTCTTTTTTTTTGTTTTCGTTTGCATCAGACTGTATTATATCACATACATTGTACACAACATATATATATATATATATATATATATTTATTTATTTAATAATAAAATTTTTTATTTATATAATAACAATTTTCTCTTTTGTATACCGAGAGAAAATGCTTTTATGCATCCTCAAAGTGCATGTATAATAAAAACAACAACAACAACAACAACAACAACAACAATAATAATAATAACAATGATAATAATTTACATATATTGTCATCCAATTAATTAACGATATAATAATTATTTAATATGATAAGGGTTACTCCAAGTGGGGTCGTTATATATATCTATTATAATATAGCCACATGAAAAAAAAAAAAAAAAGAAAAAAAAAATAACAAAAGAAATACCTTTTCACTATCACTTACCCCCCTTGGTACTATGGTTTGACCTTTACGAGGCGCTAATTCGAATTGTAATGGGGCAACTAATTTACGCTTGTGAAAGTGCAATACAAGGGTGTGTCTACGATATAATAACACGGCTAGTCGAGCGACGAAACAGGTGGGTGGAGTCGTTGTTGCTCTATTCAAAAGCACCACTTTCGTCGTCGTCCTTGACTCTCTACTAAACCCCCACCCCCCTTTCTCTCTCTCTCTCTCTCACTCTCTCTCTCCCTACCGCTCTCACCGTCACCCTTGCCCTCACTCTCATTCTACCGCTCATGCTCTGTCATTCTCTATCTATCTCTCTCTCTCTCTTTCTCTCATACACATACACACGTACACTCTCTTCCTTTCTCTTTCTTTCTCTCTCTTTGTCTCTCTCTCTCTCTCTTTCTCTCTCTCTCTCTCTCTCACTCTCTCTCTCTCTCTCTCTCTGTCTCTATCTCTATCATTGCACGTATTCATAAAATGTGAGAGACACGAGACGGCCTTCGCAATTCGTCTCTACAAATTTTCTTTTTTTTTTCTATTTTTTTTTTTTTTTTTTTATTTCTATTTTTATTTTTAACTCGAACAGGTGTCAATGAATCGAACGAAATAGATGGATAGATGGACGTTGGAGATGGATGATCTATCGATCCGATTTATTTGAAAAAGATATTACATTTTTTTCATTCGTTTCTCTCTCTCTCTCTCTCTCTCTCTCTCTCTCTCTCTCTTTCTGTTTGTATGTGTATGTGTATAGGTTTTTTTTTTTTTTTATTTATTTATTTTTTTATTTCTTTTCGACAATATAATTTTATTGAAAAGAGTGATATCACGTGATTTCAATCAATAATTTTTAAATTTTGAATAATTTTACGTGAATAATCACGTGATGATCAATAATTTTTAAATTTTGAATAATTTTTATTTTATATATTTGTAACTGATCGTTATCATTGATTTTTAATAGATCGATACTGTCGTGAGTTATTCTAATGAAATATTTTGAACGATTGCTAATACGATTGACGGATTATAAATTTATTTTGAGTGATTATTATTATTATTATTATTATTATTATTATTATTATTATTATTATTATTATTATTATTATTATTATTATTGAAAGATTTTCTTGGAGAAATAATTGAATTTTTTTTCCTTTTTTTTTCTATTTTTTTTTTTTTTTTTTTAAATAATTTTAACGTACGCTGATCGTCTATTTAATACACGATTTTAATAGATTATTTTTAAACGATTATTAGATTAATAGAAAATTTTTCAATAGATTCGAATAATAAATTTCGTTAGATTATTATTTTATAATCTTTTAATGAACTAATATTTAATCGGATTTCATTAGACGATTTTAGACAATTACAATAGACTATTTTTGAATAATTTAAAATGACTATTTTTTCTTTCTTTCATTTTTTATTCTTCTTTATTTTTTTTTTTTTTTTATTCCATCTTTTCTTCTTTTTTGACAATTTTAAATAATACCGATAAATAATCATAGACGATATTCATTATATAGGCTTATTATTCTTAAAAATATCGATTTAAAACAAAATTTCATTTAAAAATTAATATTATCGAAAATAAATATGGCAGATCATCCTGTATATAAATTGTTTCGTGAATGGACGTTAGATTTATTTTTCATACGTACATATGTACATATATATGATTTAATTATCTTTTGGACGGAAATGAAAACAAAAATAATATTCAAAGAATAATAGAAAAAAGCCGAAAAAAAAGAAAAAAAAAAGAGAGAGAGAAAAAAAATAGGAAATATTCAAAGAATGATAAAGAAAAAAAGACAAACAAAAAGCCATGAAAAAAAAAACTAAAAAAAAACAAAAAACAAAACAAAACAAAACAAAAATAAACAACTGCTTTCAAAGGATTTACATTGGGCGCCATTTTGTTCTGTACCCTTAAACACGTTATATTTTCCCTCTTCTGACAGAACTTTGACTACGGTTAGGAAAAGGGGTTGGACGTGCCCCTAAGCTTTCATTTTTGGTGGGAAAAAGTGTAGTAGGTTACCGTGATGATCGTTGATTCGCCATCTTTCCTTTGATAGAGGGAGGTTAAAACGAAAATCTCACCCTCTCTATAGTCTCCCCCACTCCTTATTTCCACCACCCGCCTAACAGTCGTTTCTTCTTCATCATCCTCCTTTAGGCTCACTCACCACCCTTCGTTTCTCCGTTCATTTTAAGGGGGAGAGAGAAAAAGGGACTCTACCAAGGGGTGGCATTTTGCCGGTAGCAGAGGGCTAAACAGCAACCCAACAGGTTTCACGCTCCGATTGGCGTAACGAAGTTTCGTCACTCCACTTACCACCCCCGCCAACCTCTCCCTATCCCTACCCCTCATCCGTTGCTCGGTCTATATTTACAACCTCCACCATTGCTACTAACTATTCCACTACTACCACCATCACCACCACCACCATCATCATCACTACCACCATCGTCGTCATTATCAACCCCCGACCAATCTTTTACCTCGCCCTTCCTCCTATCTATCTATCTATCTATCTATCTATCTATCTATCTATCTATCTATCTATCTATCTATCTATTTATATATATATATATATATATATATATATATATATATATATATATATCTGTTTCGTTACACCCCCATCGGCTTAATTGTATAAATATTAGGTTATGCCGTCAGCATGCGACCGAGCAGAGCTGCTCTCTCGCGTCACGTGCTTAATTTGTAAATCGGCTCTTAAACCATCCCCAACCCTGTTCCCTGTTCCCTACATCCCTTGCTACCTAACGTTAGCCAATAAACGACCATCTTCCCGTTATACATTTCCTTTTTTTTCTGTTTTTTTTTCTCCCCCCCCCCGCCCTGTTTTTTCTTTTTCTTCGAAGCTCGTTTACTTTTTAATATTTTCTTCTTCCTTTCTTCTTTCCTTTTTCACCCTCATTTTCTTTGCTCTTCTTCTTCTTCTGTTTATTCTTATTTTACTACTACTACTAACACTACTACTACTACTACTACTATTACTATTACTACTACTACCCTTCCTCGTTAATTCGGCAGTAGCCATCTTTATTCCTCCGGAGATTGGTTGGTTGATTTCTGGTGAGTTTCAAATTAAGGGGGATGATCGTAATACTGATTGTTACGAGGTTGTTTTCTTTTTTTTTTTCTTTTTTTTTTTTTTTTTTTCTTTCTTCTATTCTTTAGAGATTGATAGAGCAATAAAATAAAAGTGATCTGTAGAGATCAGACATAATAATTGAATTCTATTGCGAATTAATTTAAAAATATTTTTTCTAGCTTATGCGCAAATGTTCGTATTTCATAAAAAAAAAAGAAAAAAAAAATATAGTTTGTATGTGCAATGATTTAATATATGTATATATTGTTTATTTATTTCTTTTTTTTTTGTTATTGTTTTATTGTAAAATAATACATTTTTTTCTTTTTTTTTTTTTTTTTTTTTTTATTTAACAGTTAT
>NC_140827.1:1542500-1557500 GCF_050613455.1 Vespa mandarinia | reverse complement strand
GATTTTTTTTATTTCTTAAAGAAAGGGAGGGGGAAAGAGAAAAACGCTTCCTCCGCCTTAAAAAAAAAAAAAAAGAAAAAAGAAAAAAAAAAGAAATAAAAAAATACAAGAAAAATTCTTTCCCGACGTTTAACAAGAATTATTCATTATTCGTCCCGTTAGAATTTTTACCTTTCGTATGTTCAAATAAATCGACGGGACATTTTAATGCGATTTTGTAAGTAAAGAGAGAGAAGAAAAAAAAAAGAGAGAAATAAAAAAGAGAAAGGAAAAATTAAAATTAAAATTAAAATTAAAATTAAAATTAAAATTAAAATTAAGTAATCCCTCGAAAGTAGATAAAACGAAAGAGATAGATAGATAGATAGATAGAGGGAGATAGAGAGATAGAGAGATAGAGAGAGAGGGAGAGAGGGAGAGAGAGAGAGAGAGAGAGAGAGAGAGAGAGAGAAATAAAATAAACGAAAAGCCTTCCCCGAAAAGACAAGAAAAATTCTTCTCCAGTCATTTAACGAGATATTATTCATTCACAAAATTAACACATCTCGCTCGTTGCAACGTATTTAACTAGAGAAATATTATTGCAATCTTGTTTGAAGGATAATTGAAAAATTTTTTAGCTTTTAAAAATTAATTAACTAATTTAAAAAGAAAAAAAAAAAAAAAAAAAAAAAAAAGCGGAAATAAGGAGAAAAAGAAAATGAAGAGCAAAAAAAAAACACGAAGGAAAGAGAAACAACCCCTCGGGAAATATTTAATCGGGATTTATTATCATACATATATGTATATAAATTCATAACTCCGATGGACGATGGGTTTTAAAATAATCAAGTAAAAATTTTTATTAAGTACATACCCTTACAATCCATCATTGCGTATTGTTATTATAATTATTATCATCATCATCATCATCATCATTATCATCATCATAATTATTATTACTATTATAATTATAGTATTGGGTACGTGTTTAGAGTACATATAGGATTTGGAAATGATTTGTTTGAAGGTTAAACGTTAACGAACCTTTTATAAATACGAGATATAAACATTCTCGATAATAATCAATGTTTAACGATTGTAAATATTAAAGTAAATCATGTTGGTAGTCTGTTGTTAACCTTCGAGAACGACGGACGTTTTAAAGATACTCTCGCACGTATACGTCTACGTACACGTATGTATATATTATATGTATTTATTATTGCGTATAAATATTATTCACAGATAGGAAATTTATTTAACATCTTTCTCTTTTATTAATTAATAATATATTTGATATTATTCTATGAATTAATTAATCTTTTTTTTTTTCTCTTAAATAGACAATATTACGTCGTACGTTAAAATAATTTATTTATTGTATTAATCTCTTGTTCGATTATTTTATTAGCTCTTCTTTTATATACATACATACATACATACATACATATATATACATATATATATATATATATATATATATATATTTATTTCTACATAAGTCATATCGATCCACGATATTACGTCGAGCTGGCTGACGCATTTTAGATTGATCGCTAGAAAGGGTGTAAGCCATGCTAACGATACCTACCTCTGGTGTAGCCGCACGAATGTTAATTACTTGAATAATTAATATCGTTATGTTTCCATCGTGTAGAAGAATGGATTAAGCAGGAATAATAGGAAATTGTTTAGGAGAGTTTTATAACGTTTATTTATTTCATTTCATTTCATTTTATTTTATTTTGATGTCATCTTCTTCTTTTTTTTTTCTTTTTTTTTTTTTTTTATTTAAATAATATTGCAAATGACTGTCGTTGTTATTATTGTTATTATTAATATTATTATTATTATTATTATTATTGTTTTTTGCTTTTTTATTTTTATTTTTAATTTTTCCTTTCGTACGTATTTCTGTATTTTTTTTTTCTTTTTTTTTTTTTTTTTTTTTTCTTTTTTTAGATGGCCGTTCTTATAAATTTCGATATAAAATCGTTTTCTAACAACAGGTGGTTTAGATATCGTTGAATTTAGAAATGTACAAGCTTACGAGATTTATATATATATATATATATTTATCTAGCTCTGTGTATGTATGTATGTATGAACGAATGTATGTATGTATGACAATCTGGTATATATATATATATATGTATATATATAATGGAGCACTTTAACTGTAACCATTTAGATTCAATATTTTATGAAAATATTTCTATGACAATTATTTATCGTATTTGTATTGAATAAAAAAGATATGTATGTATTATAATAATGTAAATAGGTGACATATTTATTTATAATGAATACATATATATATATATATTTATATATATATATATATATATATATATTTATATATATATATATATATATATATATATATATATATTCATATAAACAATAGTTGTATGATTATATCGTTTATATTATATTCATTTATATTATTTAGTTTAGTTACATATTCACTTATATTAAATTATATAATTATATCATTTATATTATATTCATTTATATTATTTAATTCAGTTATATATTCATATAAATAATAATCATATTTATATATATATATATATATATATTCATTATAAATGAACATGTCACCTATTTACATTATTATAATACGTATGTTTCTTTTTTATTCAATACAAATATTCAATAAATATATATATATATATATATATATATATATATATATGTATACATATATATGATAATTATTTTATTAAGTAAATAATCGAAGAAAAAATATTACATATCTATATTATATCTATACCTATATATATATATATATATATATATATATATATATATATATATATATATAAATCTATAATCGATCATGCAAATAAAAAAATTTTCAAACGTTATAGTTTTGTAAATTATCGCTAGTATGAAAATAAAATTCGTATGAAAGAAGAAATAAGAAAAAAGAAAAAAAAAATAAATAAAAATAAAAGAGCCTTTCTGACCTTTCCCATAATTGTATGTGTAGTATGCCATTTTAAAACTACGTATCTTCAGTTCACGTGCAGTAAATAAACAAACCTGAACGATTCGTTCTATTTCTATTTCGCTTTGATCATTCGCTCGTAAGTTACACCCACATATCGAACGTACATACACATAACAAGTGTATATAATATATATATATATATATATATATATATATTTATATACATACATACATACATACATACATGCATACATACATACATATGTACGTTCGATTTTACTTCGAGCTGAGGAAACAAATCGTACGGAAGTAGGAATCCTATCGATTTTAGTACAAGAAATAAATTCTTTACAATCACAAATCTCCCTAGTGTTTCTGACAATTCATTATTAAAATATATTAATGTAAAATAAAAATTGTCCTTCGATGTATGCGTAAATAATATTACGTAGACAAATTTTTTTTATAATTTAAATCTTGCATATATATATATATATCGTTTTATAATTCTATAATTATATATATAAATAAATATATAATTATATAATATATAATATATAATTATATATATAAATAAATATAGATACGCATGTCATGTATTTGCATATAATGGACGACTGCATTTAGGATGAACATATATATGAACGCGAATGTGTATGTGTATATATATATTTATATATATATATATATATATATATATATATATAAATGTTTTTCTCTCTTTCTCTCTCTCTCTGTGTGTGTGTGTGTATGTGTATGTGTGTGTAGATTAAAGGTGCTTTGAAAGTTCGGGAATGCTGATTAACGAGACAAATTTTGGGTGCTCTCTAACTATAAGAGAGAAACTCTAATGAACGTGATTGCTTCTCCTTTCGGTAACATTTGCAAAAGCACAAGTTTCATTTTAGCGAGTACCGATAAGTGAGAATTAATACGATATTTCTCAGTAACATTTTCCTATTAGACGAGATATCCTTCATGGATTTATTATTTATTCGACAAGATATTCAAGTTTATTCATCGCTTTCCTTCTTATCGAATTATTTCAAGTATTTTGAGATATGATTTTATGAGATCGTACGTTTATAATAATCTGATAATAACAAGATACAGATATTATTGATAGTTTGTCCTTTAACAAATACTTTCTTTTTTCTTTTTTTCTTTTCTTTTTTTTTTTACTTTTTTCGTTTTTTTTTCTGTTTTTTTTTTCTTTTTTTTCTTTTTTTTTTTTTTTTTCTCTTTTTAATCGAGATTAGCCTCGCGATATCCGATCGTGCATTATGTGCATATAGATATATGTATGTATGTATGTATGTATGTATGTATGTATGTATGTATGTATGTATGTATGTATGTATGTATGTATGTATGTATGTATGTATTTGCAAAACCAGGCCGCCTAGAATTCTGTCGAGCGTTGCGGAACGCTCTAACGTTCGAATTTATCGCGATTTAACGTTGCCCCGCATTGTCCGAGCCCCTCTAGTTCCGTGTAACTGTGGCACAAAATGTTTGTTTGCTTTCCAATTATATTTTATTCCAATAGTCGAATAACATCAATTTTTATATATATATATTTTTTTTTTTTTATTCCCAATTTCTTTTTTCCTTTTTTTTTTTCCCTCTTGATTCTCACACTCCTCATCATCATCCCTTGGTTCAAGTGGGATTTAGAGCAGTAAACATTTTCGAGGTCGGTGTTATTCTAGCAAACGAGCACGCGCGCGCGCGCGCGCGCGCGTGTGTGTGTGTGTGTGTGTGTGTATGTTTGTGTGTGTATGTTCGTGTGTATACAATGTCCAAAAAGTATGGGCCAAATTTATACGTATATAGATGAACAAAATTCATATATATTTATGTTCAAAAGTGCTTTATTGAAAATATATATGCTCTTAAAAATATTATATAAATATATATATATATATAATATTATTTATATATATTAAATATATAATATTGTTTATATATATATATTATATATAATATTATTAATATATAGAAATATTATATATTATTATTGATATATCTATATTATACATATATAATATTTATACATATAATATTATTTATATTTATATATTTTATATATATATATATATATATATATATATTATATATTTATTATTATTTATATATATATATATATATATATATATGTTTTATTTATATGAACATGCATAAATATATATATATATAATGGTAGATAGGCATTTGAGTAGACGTCAATGAGCGAAGTGAAGAAGAGAGGTAGACAAAGATAGAGAGAGATAGAGGAGAGATAGAGGAGAGATAGTGTGAGTGAGAGTGAGAATGAGAGGGAAATTGGAAGAGAAAGAGAGAGATAGAGAAAGATAGAGAGATAGATAGAGAGAGAGAGAGAGAGAGAGAGAGAGAGAGAGAGAGAGAGAGAGAGAGATAGTGAAAGAGAGGGAGAGAGGAAGAGAAAGAGAGAGATGGATGTTTTGGTGGTAACAAATCACGCGAGATGCGGCTGCCATTTCGAATTCCCGCTTGCGTTCCGCGAGTTAAAGCTCGACGGGACGCGACGGGACGCAACGTACCGTGGCACGGTACGTGCCGGCCACGTCGACGTATAATTTACACACTCAGTCACACATTACGGTCTACATATTGCACCCTGCATTACACCCGATGACGTACATTATTCAAAGCGATGACGATAGTCGCCGTAGCGTTCCAATCTTCTTTCGTATAGATTAAAGTACATACTGGGTGATACAATTTATATCATAGTTTGCTCTTGTCATCAATACTTTTCCCCCTATATTATTCTTTCTTCCCTTTTTCTCTTCTTTTCTTTTTCTTTTCCTTTTTTTTTCTCCCCCCTTCCCCCATCCTCATTTTTCTTTCTTTTTCTTCTTTTTCGTTTCTTTTGTTTTGTTTTTGTTTTTGTTTTTGTTTTTGTTTTTGTCTTTTTATTTTCTTTTCTTTTTTTTTTTTTTTTATTTTTCTTCTAATTATTACCTTTGCCTCTTCATTATTTTACCGTTTTTTCTTTCTTTTTTTTTTTTGCTTTTTCATTTTCTTGTTTCTTCTCTTTTTTTCTTTTCAGTTCTCTTTTTCTTCTCTTCCTCTTTAATTCTCTCGTTCGTTTATTTAATTTTCTTTTGATCCTTTTTTTTTCTCTTGCTCTCGTTCGTTTGTTCACGTTCGCTCGTTTGTAATTACAATATTATTTAATAATAATTAGATTATGTGTATATACTTTTTAATGTATACATTTACATATATATCATAAATTGTGTAATACATATATATATATATATATATATATATATGTATAAATTATTATGATGATAACAATAATTATAGCAGCGTGTATGTTATTTGGATGAAAGAGAGAGAGAGAGGGAGAGAGAGAGAGGTAGAGAGTCGTATAATGTAATAACAATAAAAATAGTGGGTACATTCTGGGAGATAAATAAATGAGAAGATGGAACACGCGAGATAAAGAAATATCGTGTTTAGACACGAAAGAGCTCTTTTTTCAAATACGCCGGACGTAAATTTTAAGAAATAAGTTGGAGATTAATAACAGCAAAGCTCGAATATTGTTGATATAAAAGAGTTAACAATTTTTATTTTTCTCTTTCTTTATTTATTTACTTCTTTTTCTTCTTCTTCTTTTTTTCTTTTTTGTCGTTGTTATTGTTTTTTCTTTTCCTTTTTTTTTTTTTTTTTTTTACTAATAATATATTGTTTCTTATGTTCATATATATATATATATATATATATATATATATATTATATATATATATATTCATATATATATATATATTTTCTTTTTCCAGTAATTTTATTTATTAATTTTATTTGTCTTTTTTTATTTTTTTAAATTTATTTATTTATTTTTATTTGTCTTTTTTTATTTTTTTAAATTTATTTACTTATTTTTATTTGTCTTTTTTTATTTTTTTAAATCTATTTATTTATTTTTATTTGTCTTTTTTATTAACCATATAAATTATGCCCTTTTTTTTCACAACTCTATAAATAATCATACAGATAGGAATTTTATATATATATATATATATATATATATATATATATATATTTTTTTATTTATGTATGTATTTGCAGTACTAATTTTTATTATATTTTTATTATATCAAATTGAATTGTTAATAAATTTCGTTCGTTTTTGTCTTGTCGAACAATTTTCTCTTTTTTCTCTTTCTTCTTTTTTTCTTTTTCTTTTTTCTTTTTCTTTTTTTTTTTTCTTCCTTTTTTACCCGTAACAGTGAAGAGGCTCTCTTTCTGAATGAAGCATACATTTGAAGAAATGCATCGGAGATTAATATGTAAAAATAAAAAACTTCGATATGCTCTCGCTGCAAGTGCATGGATATTATGGACGAACGAGTTTTTTTTTTCCTTTCCTCTTTTTTTTTTCTTTTTTTTTCCTTTTTTTTCTTTTTTTTTTTTTTCTTTTTTACGTATACATTTTTCTATCTATTTTTATTTATTTATTTTATGCTTTAATTTCTTTTTTCTTTTTTTCTTTTTCTTGTTTTGTTTGTCTGTTTTTTTTTCTTTCTTTTTTTTTTTTTTTTTTTTTTTTTTATTTATTTATTCATTTTTTTTCTACTCAAAACATAGCTCGTAGTAAATGTCGCACGTTTATATCGATAGCAGTCAAAATTTCAATACGCGAGAACATTTTTTTTTCCTTCTTTCTATTTTTTTTTTTTTTCTTTTTTTTTTCCTTTTCTTTCTTTTTTTTCGTTTGTTTCGTTTGTCGTTTTTATCCCGATTATAGTAGTAACATGCAAAATGCAAATGTCAAAAAAATTTCAAAGAATTATTAGCTTTTGTCGTAACGAAAAAAATAATTCTCTCTTTCTCTGTTTTTCTCCCTACTTTTATTTATTTTAACAGAAAGAAAGAAAGAAAGAAAGAAAGAAAGAAAGAAAGAAAGAGAAAGAAAGGAGAAAAGGAGAAAAGGGAGAATATGTCGCACGTCGTATGAAACATATATATATATATATATATATATATATATATATATATATAAATATATATATATATATATATATATATAAATATATATATATAAATAAATTAATATATATAAATATATATAAATATATATATATATATATATATATATATATATATATATAAAAAGAAAAAAAAAAAGCATAGAAACGCCAATGTGTCCTCTTTATGTAAACGTTAATAATAGAAACTACGTATGTACGTAATAATATAACTAACAAAAAGAACGAGAGAGAGAGAGAGAGAGAGAGAGAGAGAGATAGAGAGATAGAGAGATAGAGAGATAAATAGAGAGAGAAACAAAACACAGACACACACACACACGCACCGACGCACGCACTCACTCACTCACTCACTCACGCACGTTCACATACGCACATTATATGTATGTACATACAAACGGAGTGATAAATATAGAGAAAAGTTGTAAGAGAAAAGTAAAGAAAGAAAGAGATAGATAGACAGATAAAGAAAGAGAAAGAAAATATATAAGTATGTATGTAATGTATATAAGTATATAATGTATATAAGTATGTATTGTAGATAAGTACGTATGTATGTATCTATGTATGATATATGTATATATATATATATATGTGTGTGTGTGCATGTATGTATGATGTGAGACATGGCGCGCGAACATTAACAATTTCAGGTGGCAATTAAAAAGTCCGCACGCGATTCAGCCTTGTTTTATGGTCTTCACCGTAGGAAAGAGAATGACAATCTTTTTCCAAGAGAGCGATTACGAGGTACTACATTTTCACCCTTTTCGAAGCTTTCTCTCGTATCCGTCTTTCGGATTCGTTACTTTTGCTTTAAGATATATATATATATATTAGGATTTAGAATTTAACACGTTATCTTTCTCTGAACGTTTCTATTTTCTTTCTCCTCTTTCTTCTTCTTCTTTTCTCTCTCTCTCTCGCTCTCTCTCTCTCTCTTTTTCTCTCTCTATCTCTCTCTCTTTTTCATTCTTATGCTGTCATTTTAAAAAATTTTCCCCACACTCTTTTTCTATCCTTCATTTTTATTCTTATTATATTATATATTCTTTCTTTGCCTATCTATCTATCTATTCATACTTTCTTTATTTATTTTTCTATCTATTCCATTCTCTCTCTCTCTCTCTCTCTCTCTCTCTCTCTCTTTTTTATTCTTATGCTGTCATTTTTAAAAATTTTCTCCACTCTCTTTTTCTATCCTTCTCATTTTTATTCTTATTATATTATATATTCTTTTTTTGCCTCTCTATCTATCTATCCATTCATACTTTCTTTATTTATTTTTCTATCTATTCTATTCTCTCTCTCTCTTTTTCTCTCTTTCTTTTTTTCATTCTTATGCTGTCATTCTTTTTATTTTTCTCTCTCTCTCTTTTTCTGTCTTTCCCATTTTTATTCTTATTATATTATATATTCTTTCTTTGTTTATCTATCTATCCATTCATACTTTCTTTATTTATTTTTCTATCTATTCCATTCTCTCTTTCTCTCTCTTTTTTTCATTCTTATGCTGTCATTCTTTTTATTTTTCTCTCTCTCTCTTTTTCTGTCTTTCCCATTTTTATTCTTATTATATTATATATTCTTTCTTTGTTTATCCATCTATCTATTCATACTTTCTTTATTTATTTTTCTATCTATTCCATTCTCTCTTTCTCTCTTTCTCTCTCTTTTTTTCATTCTTATGCTGTCATTTTTTTTATTTTCCTCTCTCTCTCTTTTTCTGTCTTTCCCATTTTTATTCTTATTATATTGTACATTCTTTTTTGCCTATCTATCTATCTATCTATTCATACTTTCTTTATTTCTTTTTCTATCTATTCCATTCTCTCTCTCTCTCTCTCTTCCTCTCGCTCTCTCTCTCTTTTTCATTCTTATGCTATCCTTTTTAAAATTTTCCCCACTCTCTTTTTCTGTCCTTTCCATTTTTATTCTTATTATATTGCATATTCTTTCTTTGTCTATATATCTATCTATCTATCTATTCATACTTTCTTTATTTCTTTTTCTATCTATTCCATTCTCTCATTCTTATTTTCTCTCTCTCCCTCTCTCTCTCTCTCTCTGTTTCATTCTTATACTGTCATATTTTTTTTTTTAATTTCCCTCTCCCTTTTTTTCTGTCCTCCTTATTTTTATTCTTATTATATTATCTATTTTTTCTTTGTCTATCTATCTATTCATACTTCCTTTATTTCTTTTTCTATCTATTCCATTCTCTCATTCTTATTTTCTCTCTCTCTCTCTCTCTCTCTCTCTCTCTCTTTCTCTGTCTTTTTCTTTGTCCATCTCTGTAACTCTCTCTCTTTTTTATTTTTATACTGTCATTTTTTTTCATTTCCCCCTCTCTTTTTCTCTGTCCTTTTCATTTTTATTCTTATTATATTTTATATTCTTCCACTGTCTATCAATCAATCAATCTATCTATCTATGTATCTATCTAACTATCTCTCTATCTCTCTATCCTTCTATCTATCTATACTTTCATTCTTTTTCTATCTATTTCATTTTCTCATTCTTATTTTTTCTCTCTCTCTCTCTCTCTTTCTCTCTATCACTTTATGGTTGTTTATCTCTGTCTTTATTTTTCTCGATCTATCTATTCTCCTCTCTCTCTCTCTCTCTCTTTCTATTTATATCTTTTATCTCTTTTCATCTCTTGTTTTCTCTCTCTTTCTTTCTTTCTTTCATTTCAGACAAACCGAACTGTCTAGGATGAACTAGACGATCGAAGAGTCATTTTCTAGTCCAGTCGTTTTAAAACCAAATAAAAATAGTTCATTCGGTCTCATCTGCAGAATTGTTACTCGAGTGAATTTTTTTTATCTTCTTTTTTTCTTTTTCTTTTATTTTATTTGTTATTTCTCTCTCTCTCTCTCTCTCTCTCTCTCTCTCTCTCTCTCTCTCTCTCTCTTTTCTTTTCTTTTCTTTTTTTTTTGCGGTAGAGAAGAGATATCCATTTTAATATTGACCTTTGTGAACGAACATTATTCTTTTTATCGGTTGTTGGCATTATTAAAGTACTATGATAGTAGAGAGTGTAATCGATTGGAAATATGTCGATTGCTCGATTACATTCATTCCTATCGGATCGAATTGTTCGAAAAGCTTTTGTCTACATTATTCGATGATATTGCTTTGATCGTCAATTTTTATTATACTTCTCTTTTAAAAGTCGGAAGTATTGAGCTTTTTTTTTTTCTCTTTTCTCCTTCCATTCTTTTTCTTTCTCTTTTTTTCTCTCTCTCTTTTTCCCTCTTTTTTTTTTTTTGTCTTTTTGCATTCTTTTCTTTTCCTGTTTCTCCTTTTTCCTTTTTTTTCTTTTTTCTTTCATTTTTCTTTTTTTTTTTTTTTTTTTTTTTTTTTTTACTTGGTATCCTACAACTCGAATTTGGAAGCACTCGAAGTATCCGAAAAAAAAAAAATAAAGGACGTTCTGTTCATTCATTTTATAATAATAATAATAATAATAATAATAATAATAATAATAATAATAATGATTAACATATATGAATTTTTTAAAAAGATATATTTAGTTTTGATTAATTTTATTTTAATAAAAATTTAATAATTACGTTTATTACGAAAGAAATCAAAAATAATAAACCATTTAGATTTCTAATCTGTATATTAGTAATATTAGTTTGATTGATAAGAATTGTTCACTTTACTTTTCCTCTTTTCCTTTCTTTTTTCTTTTTTTCTTTTTTTTTTTTTTTCTTTTTATCTTCTTGTCAATGTCAACAAATAAAACGTACGAAAATTTTAATTAACTAAAAATCTTACGGATAAAAAAGTTAATGATTGATTAAATTATCTGAATATAATGTAAAAGTAAAAATTAACAAAAAGGATAAATAATTTTTACGTGAATTGGTTTAACAATTTGCATAAATAAGAAAAAAAAAGAAGAAGTAGAAGAAGGAAAAAGAAAACAAAAATTTCTATCAGTAATAAAATAAACGACAAGATTTTGTCAAGCGTTAAGAAAGGAAATAAATCATAAGAAAGAGGAAGGAACGAAGAAGAAGAAAAAATGAAAAAAAAAAGAAAAAAAAGAAAGAAAGAAAGAAAGAAAGAAAGAAAGAAAAAAATTAGTCACCATAAAATTCTCAAGGGAATTCTCAAGAGAAGGGAATAAATGAGACGTAAAGATAGAATGATTTATTTATCCGCATGGTAATACGTTAATAGTTCGTCTCTTTTAAAATGAATAGATCGTAGGATCTTAACGTGTGTTCGATAGCATCGAATTTCCTAGTCTAATAATTGCACCTATCACGTATGCACGTCGAATGCGCTTAGAGGAACGCTATCTCTATACGCAGGAAATTAGCTTGACTGTTAGGCTACATTCGCGTGAACTGATATCGGAGTGACTTCAATAGCTTTTGAGCTGATAACAACGGAGATGTGCACTTCCGACAGCTTCCGAAACGATAATTCGTCTTCATTGTTCAAACGTCAGATAGATGTCTCAATGGTTAATTAATTATATTATGATAATATTTATAATATCGATTGATTAAAATTCTAATCTATTTTCATTGATACATAAATATATATATATATATATTCGTATCTGTCTCAGTGTGTGTGTATGTGTCGTCGTTGTTTGTTATTATTGTGAGTATTAATAGTATTATTTTATTTATTTATAAAATTATATATTTATATATATATATATATTATATTTTATTTATTTGTTATTTAATATATATTTGTTAGATGGATAATAATAAAAAATTGACGTTTTTATTTTAATTAAGATTACATTTCTCGTTTTTATTATTATTATTATTATTCTTATTTATTATTATTATTATTATTATTATTATTATTATTATTATTATTATTATTATTATTATTATTATTGTATTTTATGATGAAAAAAAATATATAATTTTTCATCTTATATTTTTCTTTCTTTTTTTCTTAATTACATTTCATCGAGATTAACATAATTAATATGTAAAATTTGAGATTATATTAATATTTGAATTTCTGGATTATTATTATTATCATTATTATTATTATTATTATTATTATTATTATTATTATTATTATTATTATTATTATTATTATTATTATTATTATTATTATTATTATTATAATGTCTTTTTATTTTTATTTTTATTTTCATTTTAATTTTCTTTTTCGCTTGTTAAAAATTTTATAAAGAAAATTATTATTATTATTATTATTATTTATTATTGTAGTTTATGATAAAAAAAATGTATAAATTTCCATTTTATATTTTCTCTTTCTCCCTTTTTTTCTTAATTACATTTCGTTAAGATTAACATAATTAATATATAAAATTTGAGATGATATTAATATTCACATTATTATTGTTATTATTATTATTATTATTATTATTATTATTGTCTTTTTATTTTTATTTTCATTTTCTTTTTCGTTTTTTGTTAAACATTTTACAAAAAAAAATTCCGATCGAAGATATCTTCCTTTTCTTTTTTGCTTCCTCCTTTTCTCTCTCCCCCCACCCTCTCTCTCTCTCTCTCTTTTTTTTTCTCTCTTTATATTTTTCTCTTTGACCGTATAACGGACGTCAAAAAGTTCATTGTCCCTCGTGTTTCGTCGAAAGTGTTAGACTTCGATGACGCGTATCATCGATTAAATCGTATCGTTTGAAAAGTGAACACTGTAATACCGTAAAAGTTTTCGCGTTAAAACGAACAACTATTTCAGCTGACCGTGGAGTTATAGTTGATCGTTATACGTCATAGAATTTCTCATTCTTCCTGATAAAAAATGAATGCGTAGTTTTTTTTTTTTTTTTTTTTCTTTTTTTTTTCTTTTTTTTTAGAAAATAATTTCGTACATAAATAATAATATAATGCTGTGATATAAAATAAATAATGGATATTTTTAATGATCGGAATTCAATTGTAATAATAACTTATTAATAATTCATTAATAATTCATATCCGTATATTTTTTTATTAAAATTAATAATGTACAATTTCTTTTCTTTTTTTTAAATTATTAGGTTGGAAACAATGAAACGGGCGTTGAATGAGAATAAAAAACTAAACAAAAACGCCCATTTCATAGTTTCCAACCTTATTTATTATATATCATATATTCCAACTAATATTTATTATATATTCATAAATGTATAAGCATTTTTGTATATATTCTTTTTTTTCTTTTTCTTTTTTAACAATTTCAAATTTGATACATTGTATTATTTCAATGGTTTACCAGTGGACATTTGATAACGATTAAAGACAAATTACGTACACGTGTAAAATGAAAACAAGCTTTTAAATATATTTTTTACGATCCAAAAATTGAATGAGAATGAAAAGAAGTAGGAGGGATTAGAGAGAGGGACAGGGGAAGTGATTAATGTTTTACCATTAATATCATAATCTCGGAAATGTTTTTCCTTTTTCTACGTTTTCCTTTCTTTTCTTGTTCTTTTTATCTCTATTTTATTGGGGTTGTTCGGAAAGTAATTTCGTTTTTTTTTTTTCCCCAACAGAGGATTTAATAGTATTCTTTTTGCACCTAATTTCACACTTAAACCACATAATCGTTATATGTTTTGAGAACTGATATAGCAAGGCTTGTGTGTGAAAAAGTTCAATTGATTTTACGCAGTAATTTTTGGTTGGTGCCCATTTAAATATGGAGAGCAATAAGCAACATTTTCGTCATATTTTACTTTTTTTTTTTTTTTTTTTTTTTACTATAGAAAAGGTAAAAATCCTGTTCAAGCTAGAAAGAAATTAACCTATGTGTGTGGAGAAGATGTGTTGACAGTACGCCAGTGCCAGAACTGCTTTGCAAAATTTCGGATCCGGCAATTTTGATGTCGAAGATGCACCACGTTTTGAATGGTCAGTTGAAGCTGATAAAGACACGATAAAGGCATTAGTTGATGCAAATCGGCGAATAACAACACGTGAGATTGGTGAGAGGTTAAATTTATCAAATTCAAGTGTTTATGATCACTTGAAAGGCCTGGATTTAATCCCGAAGCTCGATATATGGATTCCCGATGTT
>NC_140827.1:1535000-1537500 GCF_050613455.1 Vespa mandarinia | reverse complement strand
AATGAAAGAGACGAAGAGAGATGGAGGCGAAAATTTTCTAACCACCCGGTTGAAATTTTTATCAATATTGATGCAACCCTTTTTTGTCTATGGCCTAAGGGTCAGAAGTGAACGAGGGAGTTAGTAGGACAAGGCAAAAGGGAGAAGAGTCAGTTTGAAAAGGATTAAAACTTTTCACCCCTGTAAGTGAATCTCTTTGAACTGGATGAAATTGATCTTATGTACGAATTACATATATACAAATATATACATGAATACATATATACATATATATATATATATATATATATATATATACATATATACATAAGTACATACGTACGTACGTATCAACAATACGTATGATACATACATACGTACAATACATATAATACAAACATACAGACATATATACATACATAACTACATACATTTATACATACATACATACATACATACATACATACATACATACATACATACATACATACATACATACATATATACTCTTTTTTTTATTTTTTTATTTATTTTAATTACGCATAATACGAACATACATACATACATACGTACATATGTACGTACGTACGCATAATACGAATATGCATATATATATATATATATATATTAGGTCGGAAACTATGAAACGGGCGTTAAATGAAAATAAATAACTAAACAAAAATGCCCGTTTCATAGTTTCCAACCTAATATTTAAGTATTAGGTTGGAAACTATGAAATGGGCGTTGAATGAAAATAAATAACTAAATAAAAACGCCCGTTTCATAGTTTCCAACCTAATATTTAAGTATTAGGTTGGAAACTATGAAATGGGCGTTGAATGAAAATAAATAACTAAACAAAAACGCCCGTTTCATAGTTGCCATCCTAATACATAAGTACGCACGTACAATACTTATAATACGTATAATACAAACGTACATACATGCATGTGTTTATACATAGATACATATAAAAATATATCTTCGATATATATATATATATTTCTCTCTGATAACTATAAAAATAATTATTTTGTACTTTTACCTATAGTGAATTATAGCAAATCTTTCGTAGGACAAATCCTACAATTTTATCCAACTAAATTATATTTAAGTGTGTTAGAATAGATAACAAAGACCCAACGTGTATAAACTAATATATAAGCCGTGTACTTTATCTCTCTCTCTCTCTCTCTCTCACTCTCTCTATCTATCTATCATTCTCTCTCTCTCTCTCTCTCTCTCTCTTTCTATATATATATATATATATATATATATATATATCTTTCTCTCTATTCTCTGTGAAACGGGAGCAACATCGAGAAACTTGTGAAATTGTTTAGTACTCCTTCTCTCTCTCTCTCTCTCTCTCTCTCTCTCTCTCTCTCTCTCTCTCTCTCTCTCTCTCTTTCTCTCTGTCTGTCTTATAGTCTCTCATCGTTTGGCTCACTTAGTTGAAAGCTTCGTAAAGGTGCTGTTAGCAAAATCATATATATATCTACACTCTCTCTCTTTCTCTCTCTCTCTCTCTCTCTCTCTCTCTCTCTTCCTGTTCCTGTTCCTGTCCTTATCCCCTGTCCCTATCCTCTGTCCTCTGTCCTCTAGCCTCTGTCCTCTGTCCTCTATCTCTGTCTGTTGGACCTTTTGCGAGTTGGCACTCAACTCACTTTACTAATGTCGTCATAGGATGGTAGAACGAACAAGGATGGCTCCTTGCGGATATTTGAAATAACTATCTCGTAATGGTGATAGTTCGAAAAAGATTTGAGATATCTCACTTCTAAGTAGACGAACGAAGGTAATGCCATTCCCTTAAGAATAAAAATCTTATATCTTCTTATCCTTATAGTTATCCTTTTCTTTTCCTTTTTCTTTTTCATTCTTTACTCCGTTTTTCTTTTCTTCTTTCTTTTTCTTTCTTTTCTTTTTTTCACATTCGTTCATTCGTTAATTCTCGTTCGTTCATATTTTCAATTATTATTCATTCGTTCGATTATTCGTTCGTTCGTTCATTCATTCGTTCGTTCATTCATTCGTTCGTTCATTCGTTCGTTCATTCATTCGTTCGTTCATTCGTTCTTTCATTTTTTTTTTTTTTTTTTTTTTTTTTTTGTATCAATCATATAATAGGATTTCGAGATCAACAGACTAAGAATGAATTTGGAGATATTGTCGTCAATATCATGATAATTATTTTCAATGATACGATCTAGATGAGAAACCTTGTACCTTTGTTTGCTCATCCTTGAAATAGATTCATGAAATCTCTCTCTCTCCCTCTCTCTCTCTCTCTCTCTCGTTCTCTCTCTCTCTCTTTATTTCTCTATCCGTCTGTCTTATCGAATACAAACGAGTTAGATAACCGAGTATACGCATGACGTGTCGCGGGAAACGTTCGTCCTGTAATTGAAGAAAAGCCAGCTTGTTATGGTGGATTTTAATTAAAAGGCCTGGCCGAGATGTATGTCGCACGCACGTGTATGTTATACGAGTCACGAGAAAAAGAGAAAGTGAGATAGAA
>NC_140827.1:1525000-1530000 GCF_050613455.1 Vespa mandarinia | reverse complement strand
TGGATCGTAAGAGTGACAAAGACAGACAGACAGACAAATAAAAAGTAGGATAGAAAGAGAGAGAGAGAGAGAGAGAGAGATAACGAAAGAGAAAATGTTTGTTTCGTAGCTTGCAATTGCAATGGATTTAAATAACTTGTCGAGATTTTTCACCCTTATCTTTCTCTCTCTTTCTCTCTTATTTGTTGTCATTAATTTGACTTAATTTCCGAATTAGTAAAAAAAAATAATAAATCACTTCAGTTCTCTTTCCTTGCCGGATAATTCCTCTTTATGTCTTTCTTTTTTTTTTTTTTTTTTTTTTTCTTTTCCTTTTACCTCGTAAAATTTTATCGTAACGTAAACAGAAGAATTTCGCTTTTACGTATCAGACGACAGAGATCGTGTTTGTGAGTGTCCGGGGGATGTCATCTGGTAAACGATTAAAAGCGTTGTAACCACTCGAATAGTCTGTTCCATTAAAATGAAACGATTGCCTTAAACGTGAACGATCGCGTCCCGTGTCATGCGTATATAAATAGGTGGAGAAGGAGGAGATGGTGGTTGTAGTGATGGAGGAGAAAGAGGAGGAGGAGGAGGAGGAGGAGGAGGAGGAGGAGGAGGAGGAGGTGGAAGAGAATCGTAGTGTTCTACGGATGAGATCTGACGTCACGTTGTTCTAATTCCACGAAGAACAATTCGATTCGATAATTCGAACGAATTGGATCTAAAATTTTTGCATTTCATTTCTTACGTACATACATATATATATATATGTATATGTATATATATATATATATATATATATGTATATGATATGTAAAATAAATTGAGTATTGTTTTTTTTTTCAATTTGAAGCATCTTAAATTATATTGAATGGACTTGGGCATCTTCAAATTTTATAATGAATCTAATTGTTAATTTTGAAAGTGGCCTAACTTCATTCTTGATAAGAAAATGCATATTATTCACTTAATAATTGTCACTATTTTAATAAGAATTATAAATTTAACATCCTTAGATACACTTAAGTAGTATGAAACTCATTAGTATCCTATATGTATATTTTTAAATTCATTGAAACGCAAACCCTTAAATATCTCATTTTGAAGATAAATGGAGTTAGGCCACTTTCAAAATAAACGACTCATATATATATATATATATATATATATATATATATATATATATACATACATATGTACATATGTATATTCTTCTTCCACTACCTTCTCCCACTATCTTCTCCCACCCCCTCCTTTTCTCTCAGTCCCGTGTATAATTTTCAATTGGACGAAATTGGGTCGGACAATTTTTCAATTAGAATTTATTTATTTATTTAATTGTTTGTTTGTTTGTTTGTTTATTTATTTCTTTGATTTTTTTTTCTTTTTTTTTTTCTTTTCTCTTTGTAATGTAATTTCCATTTTATTGCATTCATAAACTGCAGTTTCTTTTTTATATAGACGAATAAAAAATTGTAATTTTTTACTTAATGACATTAGGTTGTACTTTTTATTTTTTTTTTATTTTTCTTTTTTCTTTTTTTTTTTTTTAAATATTGATTTTATCAAGTTACTATATTCCTGCATGATATATGACATATATATGTATGTGTGTGTGTGCGTGTGCAGGATTAACATTGAACGAAATTAAGAAAAAAAAAAAAATAAATAAATAAATGAATAAATAAATAAAAGATAAAAAAGAATTGGAAAAGAAAATAAGAAAGAGAAATAGATATATTTCATATCGTAATAAGAAAATTTATACAGATGGTCGAGGTTTGTATTCGATATTTAATTATTCTATTAATAGCGGATTAAAGAAAATTATATTGGAAATTATTGTCTTAAGATAAAACCTATTAAGTTTGAAATCGTATTATCCGAAAAGTAATTAGGAGCTTATTTTAAACTATAGAAATTATTTGAAGCATGTAAAATCACGTTTTTCACCGATTACGTCATGATAATGGAAAAGAAAAGTAAAAAAAAAAAAAAAAAGTGAATAATTGGCCTTAAAATGATTGACGACGAAACGTTATTAAAAATGAAAAAAGAATTATCATTTATTTATTTATTTATTTATTTATTTATTTATTTATTTATTTATTTATTTATTTATTTATTTATTTATTTACGTGTCTAAATATTTACATATGTCTGAACGAGTTATGAAGTTATATGTACGTATGTACGTATGTATGTATGTATGTATGTATGTATGTATGTATGTATGTATGTATGTATGTATGTATGTATGTATGTATGTATGTATGTATGTATGTATGTATGTATGTATGTATGTATGTATGTATGTATGTATGTATGTATGTATGTATACACGTATGTACACAAATATATATATATATATGTCTACGTAGATTAACATTTACAATTTTTTTTTACATTCCTGCAAAATTCGAACGAGGCAAGTGCACGTTTACATTTTATCGAACTCGAAAGGTTTCGATTATTTTGTCGAAAACATTTGCTCTCTCTCCCTCTCTCTCTCTCTCTCTCTCTCTCTCTCTCTCTCTCTCTCTCTCTCGCTCTTTTTTTCTCTCATGTTGAAAAAAAAAGAAAATAAATAAAACACGATGGAAAAGTACTCGATTATTTGAAAACTCATCAATCAAACGTTTCGATTAACCGCATACGTCTATATTTTTAATAAAATTTTTTTGGAAATACAGTTTTCGATTTAAAAACGAAACTCGTTATATCTATAATCAATATTTATTAATATATATATATATATATATATACACATATATATATATTTTTTAAATATTTTATTAACTAATACATGCGTATTAGCGTACGTATTTTTTGTTTATGTATTCATTTTTTTTTCTTTTTTTTTTCTTTTTTCGTTTTTTTTTTTTTTTTACCATCAAAATCTCTCAAATTGATTATGTTGACGTCTACGAAATGTTCGCGTTCGTTTTCATAAATTTTAACGATCGTCATATTTTTATTTATTCTTTTTCTGTTTGTTTGTTTGTTTGCTTTTCTTTTTTGTAATTTTCTCTCATATAACTAATTCCATTCGTATGAGATCATTTCGATTAAATCGTTCGAAAAAATTCGAGATAATAATTCGTTCATGGCAATGAACGTATATATTGTATGACGTGTTGTGTTAACGAAGAATGAAAAAGAAAATAGAAAAAAAGAAAAAAAAAAAAAAGAGAAAGAAAGAAAGAAAAGAAAAAAAAAAGAAACGAAAAAGGAACGTAACGAAAGAGAAAGAAAAAAGAATAAGAAAAAAGAAAAAGAAAGGGAAAAATGCGAGAGGGAGATCAAAACAACAACAACAACAACAACAACAACAACAACAATATTAGCAACAACAAAAAAGAAAGAAAGAAAGAAAGAAAAAAAGAATTGATTCCGCAAATAAGGGAATAATCTTTTAGTTATTCGTTTTATGTAGCGCGTCGCCGATGCGCGTTCTCGGTCATTGAGGGTTAAACACACAATGTCGACGATAATTAACATCAATGGCCGTCGGCGAGGATACTTTGTGAATCATTTTGTTGAAATAATATTAGCGTTGTTATTGGACGAAATTGAAATTGATTTTAATTAGGATCTTTTATATTTTATTTCTTTTCTTTCTTTCTTTTTTTTTTTTTTTTTATTTTTATCTTTTTATTCGTTCTTCTTTTTTTCTTTTCTTTTTTTTTTTTCTTTTTTCTCTTTCTCTTTTTATTTTTTTTATTTTTTTTTTTTTTTATGATCGACCAGTGACACTTGTCCGTTTGAAAAAGAACTATTGCACATCTTTCAAATGTAATTCATTTTATTTCGATGAAAGATGTGAACTCATTTTGATTTCTGATTCGGTGTATCACGTTCGAACGAATTCTCGATTTTGTTTTAAACGAGAGAAATGAATGAAATTATTATAATTATTTAATGTTATTTAATCGATCATCGTTTTAATACGATGTTTCGTTTTGATCGTGTATTTTATATTTAGCTTGAAATTTTGTTGTTTGCTTTTTTTTTTTGTTCTCTCTCTCTCTCTCTCTCTCTCTCTCTCTCTCTCTCTCTCTCTCTCTCTCTTGCATACACACATATACGGAGATGGACGGACGAGTGTACATAAAGTACAAGAGAGATAAAGAGAGGGAAAGAAAGAGAGAGAGAGAGAGAGAGAGAGAGAGAGAGAGAGAGAGAGAGAGAGAGAGTATATATTTAATTATTTTTTAACTTCTCTCTCTCTCTCTCTCTCTCACTCACTCATTCTTAGTCTATCTCTATCTCTTTTAAACATAGACATACATCGACATAAAATAGAAAGGAAAGAGAAATAAAAAGACAGAGAACGACAGCTGTGCGATCGATTTATTCTCTTTCTTTCTTTTTTTCTTTCTTTTTTTCTTTCTGTAGAAACGAGGTGCCTGTTAGATGGAACGTTTCACGATGGAAAGTGTTAAACACACACACACACACACACACATATCTTCTCTCTCTCTCTCTCTCTTTCTTACTCTCTCTTACTCTCTCTTACTCTCTCTTACTCTCTCTCTATTTCTATTTCTATCTCTTTCCCATGCTCTTCTCGTATATCAAGCGGTGGCGTCAGAGGTTGAACTCTTATTGCCTTGAAACAGAACTGCACGTTATGTGTAGGTAGTCGACGATGTAACGTGAAAAGTCGAGAAAGAATTTTTCGATAGACAGAAAGAGATAGAATTAAAGAGAGAGAGAGAGAGAGAGAGAGAGAGAGAGAGAGAGAGAGAGAGAGAGAGAGAGAGAGAGAGAGAGAAAGAGTGTGAAAAAGAAAGAGAATTTTTCGATAGACGAAATGTGTGAGAGTGTGCGTGACAGAGAGAGAGAGAGAGAGAGTGAGAGAGGGAGGGGGGGAGGATGGGGAAGAGAGAGAAAAATGATTGGCTAAATCACATGACCCTTTCTTACACAGTCAATCTCGAATCTATGTATGGTGAATTTTATATGGAAATAAACTCCTACGGGTATTGTAAAGAAGAATAATCCTGATGAGT
>NC_140827.1:1497500-1510000 GCF_050613455.1 Vespa mandarinia | reverse complement strand
GAGGGAGAGAGAGAGAGAAGGAGGAGGAGGAGGAGAAGGTTGAAGTTCGTTTCCCCATCGTATCCGGAAAATGAGTAAGAGAGAGAGAGAAAGAGAGAGAGACAGAGAGAGAGAGAGAAAGAGAGAGAGAGAGACAGAGAGAGAGAAAGAAAGAGAGAGAGAGACAAGGTTCTGAAGTTCTCAAACTTCTCTACAGCAACTTTTCGCGATTTAATTACGGAAGACGACGGAAGACGTAGTGGTGGGGATTGAAGAGGACGGAGTGGGATGGGTGTGGGATAGGGGGTGGGATAGGGGGTGGGATGGGGTGGGATAGGGTGTTGTAGGACTACTGTAGTAGGTTGCCGTGAGGGTTAGAGGTAGAAAAAAAAAGAGGAAAGAAGGGAAGAAAGAGAGAAGGAAAGAAACGAAAGATAGAAATAAGAGCAAAAATAAAGAGGGAATGGACGAGGGGGGTGGGGAGTGGGAGAGGGAGAATGTTGCTTATTCAGCAGTATCGATAAATACGAATTTCGTTTGATTTACTAGTCGACGTGGAATTCAATCGTATCGATAGTTGCACCGAACTAATTAAGAATTCGCATATCGATAATTCTGACTGATGCTTTTTAATTAGAAAAAAAGAGGGGTTTGTCTAAGGTAGAGGAGATAGATAGATAAAGAGAGAGAGAGAGAGAGAGAGAGAGAGGAGAGAGAGAGAGAGAGAGAAGGAGAGAGAGAGAGAGAGAGAGAGAAGGAGAGAGAGAGGAGAGAGAGAGATAGAAAATAGATTTCTTTCGAAGCAATTTAATCGATGACTTTTTTCGACAAATTCAATTTATTGATATCTTTATTTATGTATGTTTGTATGTATGTATGTATGTATGTATGTATGTATATATATATGTATGGTTGATAGTATTAAGAATTAAGAAATAATTAAGAGAAATAAATTATTATTTTATTTTTACTGCTTTAAAAAATATGTATATATATAATAATATATATAATGTATGTATATATATATATTTTTTTTTTATATGATAAATATTATATAAATTAATAAATATTATAAATTATTAATAAATATTATATAAATAAATATTATAAATTATTAATAAATATTATATAAATAAATATTAAAAATTATATAAATATATAATAAATATATATATATATATATATATATATATATATATATATATATATATATATTTATATTAGGTTGGAAACTATAAAACGGAAGTTGAATGAAAATAAAAAACTAAACAAAAATGCTCGTTTCATAGCTTCCAACCTAATATATATGTACAGAGTGTCCAAAAAGCATAAGAACCAACTCATATTACGTATTACTGAGATCAATTGAATGATATATATATATATATATATATATATATATATATATATATCATATATATTAAAGGAGTACTGGAAAGAAATCTGTTATTTTCTATGGAATAATAATAAAAGTTTCTTTTTTTTTTTTAATTCTTTATTTTTTTTTTGTTTTTTGTTTTTTGTTTTACAAAATATTATAAAATGTAATTTTTATTCATTACTTACAACTGTGTCCTAACGTTCTCTTTTTTCTTTTTCCTTCTTCTTTTCTCTCTCTCTCTCTCTCTCTCTCTCTCTCTTCTCTCTTCTCTTTTTAAGCCTATTTTTTATGTTCTTTTCATAATCAAAATCATTGACTGTTTGTAATCAATGAAAGCGATCAAGTGATTTCACATTTCGTCATCGACATTTCGAAATCCTTTATTCCTTTAAACTTGTAAATCATTGTCCTAAAGAAATGATGACGATGATCCATGGAATTTTTATCTCAAATGATTTTTAACTGTTTAAATGGCCGTGCGTTTTTACAATGCATTCGACGACAACAAAAAATTACAACTGACAATTAAATTACAACTTTGTCGATGGATTTTTAATCGTTTTGTTATCGCGTCGAACAGGTCAAAGTTTTTTTTTTTTCTTTTTATTTTTTCTTTCTTTTTTTTTTGTCCCTCTAATAATTCTTCAATGATTTAATCGTCAATGATTTGATACAACGAAAGATCTTAAAATGTCATCGTCGTAATTTATAGAAATCTTTCATAATTTATGGGATATCTAATGTTCGATATAGATTTTCAATAAGAAAATTGGCATACGTTAATTGTCTTACGACTCGATCATAATGTTCATCAATTGTTTTAATATTAAGCCTGTTAAGGAAGACATTTTGAAATCATTCTGATCGTAAAATAATACAAGCATACAATGTCCTTCGTGTGAACTCTGTCTGGCATCTGTAATACTTTAAGATTTTTATACATTCAACGATGAAATAAAAATTCATCGGAGATAATGTAAAAAGTTAAACGACAGAATTAAAAAAGGAAAGGAGAAACTTAACGTAAACGTTTTTTTTTTTTTTTTTTTTCTTTTTGTTCTACCACATTCGAGGATTTAACTTAAGCTCAAACATCATCGCGTAAAAATAATAAGATTTCTTACCATTAATATATAACATAATTAGGTTGGAAACTACGAAACGGGCGTTTTTTTGTTTAGTTTACGTTCAGCTACGACCCGTTTCATAGTTTCCAATCTAATATACATTATTATTATTATTATTCTTTTTTTTCTTTTTTTTTTTTTTAATATTAAAATAATCAAAAACAATAGAAATTTGGACGAAGTCGATTTAGAATTTTAGAAGAAACCTCGAAGGAAGACTTCACGAAGATAAATTCTAAAGTCGAAGTTAGATCATTAAGGCCAACTTCCTTCTCTCTCTTTCTTTCTCTCTCTCTCTCTCTCTCTCTCTCTCTCTCTCTCTCTGTCTCTCTCTCTCTCTCTCTCTCTGGTTGGTATCTTCACTTTAAGTTTATTACGAAAGGATGCTAGAATCTATTATGAAACTGGATGTGCTTTCTAACCGAAACCAACCAAGCTAAATAGATTCAATGAAAAAGTTATAATGAGCTGATCATGCGAAAAGAATTAAGTCTCGGATATTTGCATTAGTGAAAAACTAATTCGCCTATAAGATATATATATATATATATATAGAGTTATAAAAAATTTCGAACGATCGCCTCGATTGCTAATTTATTTAATACAATCTGAAAGCATTTTAATCAATTAAATCATGAAACTGGAGTAAAATCGTTAAAACAATTTGTTGATATAAATTGTGAACGAGCATAAAGCAAAAGTTTCGAAGTTACTTTTTTCTTATTGTCCGCGGTGTCGTGAGAAATTAAATATATATGTCTAAAAGGGAATTTTTTTTCTCTCGTTTTCTTTTTCTCTTTTTTTTTTATTTTTCCTCTTCTTTTCATTTTTTTTTTATTTTTTTTTTCTTTCTTTCTTTCTTTCTTTATTTATTTAATTTTTTCTTTTAGAATTATTAATGTTATGAATAAACAACTATTATATATATATATATATATATATATATATATATATATATATATATATATTAGATTGGAAACTATGAAACGGGCATTTTGTTTAGTCGTTTATTTTCATTCAACGCCCGTTTCATAGTTTCCAATCTAATAGATAAATAATTAAATATATAGTATAATAGTTAAAATAGTAATAGTAATAATAATAGTAGTAGTAGTAATAGTGTATAGTATATAGTAGTAGTATAGTAGTAGTGTATACATACACACACACATACGCACACACACACACATATATATATATATATATGTATTCGTTGAGAGAAAATTGCACATAATTCTTTAATGTTATCTTCGTGCGCTTTATCGACGAATAGAATAGAAAAGAAAAAAAAAAGAAAAAAAGAAACGAAAGGAAACGAAATGTAAAGAATCAAAAAGAAGGGAAACGAAATGAAGCAAAAAGAAAAGAAACGAAACGAAATTGTCGTTACTTCTGTACATTGCTGAGAATTCAGATTATTGTGTAATTTTCCTTTCTATCTTTTATTCTACTTCTCTCTCTCTCTCTCGCTCTCTCTCTCTCTCTCTTTCTCTCTCTCTCTCTCTCTCTCTCTGCCTCTCTTTCTCTGTCTGTCTTTTTCTTTCTCTCTTTCTCTGTCTCTCTTTCTCTGTCTGTCTTTCACTTTCTCTCTTTTTCTATCTGTCTTTCTCTGTCTGTCTTTCACTTTCTCTCTTTTTTTGTCTCTCTTTCTCTTTCTCTCTTTCTCTTTCTGTCTGTCTTTCTCTCTCTTTCTCTCGCTCTCTCTCTCTCTCTCTTTCTCTCTCTGTCTGTCTTTCTCTTTCTCCACGCGAAAAACGTGTCGCGTCCACGTGCTCAGAATTAATCTCCATTTTTCTTTCCCGTCGTTTCTCTTCGAATAGATAAGTACTATGTTCTGGTTGGGATGAAAGAGAAAAGAAAAGAAAAGAAAAAAAAAGAAAAGAAAAGAAAAGAAAAGAGTGACAAGTGAGGGAGAGGGATTCATGGTAGTATCTGCGTTCAGAGAAAATAAGGGTAGAGAAGTGGTGGATGGGTGGGAACGTAGGAACAAAAGTGGTTAGTGTAATAATGACATTGGGAAGTAGATAAAGGGGATAAGAGTTATAACGGTGAACGACGATAATTTTATCCGCGAAAGCGATAAAACGATATAAATAAGTCGATAAAAGGATATAAATAAACGTATCGAGTGTTTTTATGTTCTCTGTGGATAGATGTGTAAGAGTAAGAGTGACGGAGAATGATGTAAAAATCAGAAGTGCAATAAAATGACGTCGACGTGCCAATTTCTCACGAAATCGTCGTTAACTATGATGATTTTATTTTTTATTTTTTATTTTTATGAACGAATAATAATAACGTGCATGATCAAATAATAAACTGATTTCTATTCGAAAAACTTCTTATCAAATTATATTAAATAAATGGTTGAAAATGTACGCGTGTGTATGTGTGTTCGTGCCTGTTTGTATATGAGAGAAGAAGAGAGAGAGAGAGAGAGAGAGAGAGAATAAAAAATATTCAATTAATTATTTACATTACACTTGGTATATCATTATATGAATCGAATTTAACTACATGTTCCTTCTTTTTTTTTTTTATTTTTTTTAATTTTTTTTTATTTTTTTTGTAATTTTATTTACCTATCATTTTGTTGAAAATGATGATGTAAAAGGAAAAAGAAGAGAAAAGAGAGGAAAGGAAAATTCTTTAATCACTTCCTTATCACGATTACGTCGTCTCTCTCTCTCTCTCTCTCTCTCTCTCTCACTCTCTCTTATTAAATACGTCACATTTCATTCAGAAAATAATCAAGAAAACGTTTATTTGATATATTTTCTTTATAAAATCAGTGGGATCATATTTCGATCGTATTTCAACAAGACGCCCAGTATATTAGAACTGCATATATATATATATATATATATATATATATATATATTGATATTGATATTGATATAAACGGAAACGAATATTTTCGGGATTCGAGTTAAATCCAATTCGATTCACGATGAAAAACTCTCTCTCTCTCTCTCTCTCTCTCTCTCTCTCTTTTTGTCTATCTGTCTGTTTCTATGTCTGTCTGTGTCTGTCTCTGTTTGTCTGTCTCTCTTTCGTGTGCGCGCGTTGAACATTAGCCTTATCGTTTCGATACCTTTCTAGAAACCCTCTTTGTCCTCGAAGCTTTTCGACTCACAGCTTTCCACGGGGATAATAGGAATTGTTGAAATTCTCGACTTCCGGGAAATAATTAGAACGGAAGAGATGAGACTACGTGAAGAAGAAGAAGAAAGAGAGAGATAGAGATAGAGATAGAGAGAGAGAGAGAGAGAGAGAGAGAGAGAGAGAACCCTTCTTACTCTTTCTCTCGGAGATTCTTGTATTTTGGATTTCTGTAAAGGCGTGATACAACTAAATTTCTAATCTAAGAATTCCGCCGTTAGTTCCGATTAGAAAGAACTTTTTGTTTTTCTTTTTTTACATTTTTTCATTTCTTTCTTTTTTTTCTCTCTCTCTCTCTCTCTCTCTCTGTCTCTTTTTCTTTTTTGCTTTTTTTCTTCTCTCTTTCTTTTTTTTTTATCCTTTTTATTTCGTCCATTTCAATTTCGCGCTTTTCTTTTCTTTTCTTCTTCCCATTTTTCCTTTTCTTCTTTTACTTTTTTTTTTGTTTTTTTTTTTGTTTTTGTTCCATTCTTTTGTATGAATTTTTTCTCCCTTTTTCGTATCTTCCTCTCTCTTATTTTTTTTTTTTTTTTTTTTCAAATAGCACGATATTATACATTATGATTTTGCAAAATCTATAAATCAATTTTTCTATATGAAATATTATCTCTGCTGAGTAGTTATTTGTTAAGATAGATATGGAATGTTAAATGTTCACGAGCAAAAGAATAATTGTTCGAGGAGTAATGTTGTTTATTGATTTTTCTTCTTTTTTTTTTTTTCCTTTTTTTTTTAATTTAATATAATCTTGTTCTTCTCTTTTCTTTTTTCTTTTTAATATTTTTTGAAAGTATTTCTCTCTTGAAGACGTTACGTCGAATTCTATTGGAACGGATAAATAAGTAATGTGTCCTTGGGGAATTTTCAATATGAAACATACTAGCGTTGTTTATCCGACAAACAAAATATATTTTATTGATAATATGGCGATATTTATTTCGATAACGAAATATTTAAAAAGAAAAAAAAAAGAAAAAAGAAAAAAAGAAAATTGTCAGCTAACGAAAATATTTTATAGTATTATTTATTAGGAAATAAAAAAAATAAAATATTGAAAGTATTCAATAAAAAATATATAGTGTTACTTATGTAAATGTAAAATATTAAATTATTACAATTAAAAGGAAAAACAAAAAAAAAACAAAAAAACAGTATTAGCTTCATTATTGTGAAATATAAATTTATTAAAAATTATGATATTATATTTATTTTCAATTTAATAATTATGAATTACCAATTACTATAAATAATTACATATGTGTATATTTTTCCTTTTCTTTTTTCTTTTTTTCTTTTTTTTTTTTTTTTTTATATAATATGAAAATTGATTTATTCTCTCTCTAACTCTCTCTCTCTCTCTCTCTCTCTCTCTCTCTCTCTCTCTCTCTCTCTCTCTCTCTCTCTCTCTTTTTCTCTCTTACGAAGTATGCTTTTCAAATATGATGAACATAATAATATATATTAACGATCTCATATATATATATATATATATATACGTATGTATATATATATATGTATTGTAATATTTAAATCTGAAAATTGATTTCTCCCATGAGTTCGTAACAATACTTCATAATATTATTCATAACATTTTCTTTTCTTTTTTTTCCTGCTTTTTTTTTTTCCTTCATGTACATCACAATAATAAAAAATCGAACTTATTGAAGATATCTGTCAATCCATTTAATAATAATTATAAATTATTTCCAAATTGTAAAAGGGTAGGGTGCTCGTTCGCTTGCGCGCAAGTCCATACATATAATGTTAACCATCACGCACGCGCATACATATATATATATATACATATATATAAATGTGCATGATGTGTGCGTGTGTGTGTATAATGAAAAAATTGATTTCACGAATTCGAAACGATACCACCTCTTCCCGGCTTCGATATTCAAATGAATCGTTTCCTTTCAACGAGCCGTATCCTCCTCCTCCTCCTCCTCCTCCTGCTCCTGCTCCTGCTCCCCCCCCTCCAACCACCCCATCGTTCTCCCTTTTTTCGCTTTTTCGCTCGCTTATTTTCACTGCATTTGATTCATAGCACCGGAAAAAGTCCAGATGGATACGAGATACGCGAGCCCGACGTACGCTTGCTGGAAAATATCGGCGAACAAAAGCGTTTGAACCAATACACATGTATATCAACACATAGAAACATATATATATATATACATATGTATATGTGTATGTATTCATATATGTATGTATATATATATGTATGTATGTATGTATGTATGTATGTATGTATGTATGTTTGTCTATATGTCTCTATCCACGTTTACCACCCACTATTAAACTTATTTTTGGAACACTCACGATCTCTCTCTCTCTCTCTCTCTCTCTCACTCTCTCTCTTTCTCACTCTCACTTAATCTCTTTATCTGTATCTTTTTCTTAGAGTATAATTTTTCTTTTTCTCTATTTTTCTTTTTTCCATTCTTATTTTCATTATTTATTTTTCTAATTTTCATTTCTAATTTTCATTCTCTCTCTCTCTCTCTCTTTCTCTCTCTCTCTCTCTCTCTCTCTCTCTGTTTCTCTTTCTTTCTCTTATTCTTTCATTCTTATTTTCATATACTCTATCTCTCTCCCTCTTTCGCTTTCTCTCTCTCTCTCTCTCTCTCTCTCTCTCTCTCTCTTTTACTCTTTTATTCTTATTTTCGTATAACCTATTTCTTTCCCTCTTTCGCTTTCTCTGCCGACATGCTTATCTCTCTCTCTCTCTCTCTCTCTCTCTCTCTCTCTCTTTTATTCTTTCATTCTTATTTTCGTATAGTCTATTTCATTCCCTCTCTCGCTCTCTCTGCCTGCATGCTTATCTCTCTCCCTCTCTCTCTCTTACTCTTTCATTCTTATTTTCATATACTTTATCTCTATTCCTTTTGCGCTCTCTCTCTCTCTCTCTCTCTCTCTCTCTCTCTCTCTCACATCGGATTATCTATCTATCTATCGAACCTTCTTTCTCTGATCTCTCTCTCTCTCTCTCTCTCTCTCTCTCTTTCTCTTTCTCTCTTTTTCTCTCTTTCTCTTTTTTTCAATTTTCTACATTTGTTCGTATCTTTTTGATAGTTAAATTGACTGAAATAATAGAGATATTAAATATTTAACGCGCTTATCGTTACGATCTAGTTCAAGAACATTTAGGTTTCGCTCATATAATAGTTAAAATTTTCCACGATCGTAATCAACCTGGTGATACTGGTATAGTACACTTCAGTGAATCATGCCTGACCTTAATTGCAATTATTTCGAGGGCATATATGCGACTTCACTATGCTCTAGTGGTAGTCCTTTTTGCTTGACGTCTGTTATTACCAGCATTTAAAAGACCCTGGAAAATGTATTCCACCATTTGTCCCTTGATCTCTTTTATTCTATTTATCTTTCTTTCGCCCCCCCCTTTCTTTTTTTATTTTTCTTTTATTATTATTTTCTTTTTGCTTTTTTTTTTTTTGTTTGGAACGTTTTCCACGTTCTTCCTTTTTTTTCTCATTTCAGCTTATGTTTCAATCTTTATATTAATCAGAATTATTACTGATCAAAATTGAAACAATTTCGTTGGTATGCGATTTAAAATTTAACACATACACACACATACACACATACACACATACACACATACACATATACGCGTTTAGAACATGATTATGAATCACATTGAAAAGACAAATTGATAACTTTCATTTCTCTATGTAAAGTCATAAAAGAATCGATATATTTCTTTGTTGGTAGTGATTACAGAAAGAAAAGAAAAAAAATAAACAAGAAAAAAAAAAAGATAAAAACAACCGAAAAGAAAGGAAAAGGATAAGGAAATAAATAAAATAAAAGAAGAAAAGATCAAAAAGAAAGGGATGAAGAAAAGGGAAATAAATAAAAGAAAAGAAAATGGAAAAAAGAAATCTTCGAACGAAAAGCGAAACGAGAATCATTTTATCTTTTTTTCTCCCTTTTTTTTTTCTTTTTTTTTTTTTTTAATATCCTCCTCGTAAAACTACGATCTCCTGTTTGCTCGATCCAAAGGAAGAGAGTTTTTGGAATGTGTGAGTGTATGTATATATATATATATATGTATGTATGTATGTATGTATTATATATATGTATGTATGTATGTATTATATATATGTATGTATGTATGTATTATATATATGTATGTATGTATGTATTATATATATGTATGTATGTATGTATTATATATATGTATGTATGTATATATGTAGTTGCCTGCTAGATGTTACTCACCACGAATAAGACAAATATGAACTTACATTAGTTGCTGACGTCATGTTCTTTCTCTCTCTCTCTCTCTCTCTCTCTCTCTCTCTCTCTCTCTCTCTCTCTCTCTCTTTCTCTCTCTTTCTCTCTTTCTCTCTCTCTCATCGATCATCGAACTCTCGATATTTCTCGTATATGAGAATCATACTAACATATGATAGTAGTGTAATTTAATTTTACCGTAATATTATGCATATTTATATAATCATTTGTATGTGAATATGTGTGTGTGTGTGTGTGTGTGTGTGTGTGTGATGTACATTTGAATAAATGTTTTTAAATCTATAATGGTTATTCGTATTGTATATCGTATATTGTTCATATTTTTGCTATATATATTTGCTAAATATATATTTGCTATATATATTCTTTTGCTATGTATATTATTTTGTTTATATATATAAACAAAATATTTAATATAATATTTAGTATAATATTTTGCATATAGTAATTATATAATTATGAAAAAGATATATGTGTATATATATATATAATTTTTTTTTTTATTATTCTAATTAAATTTCATTTATTTTGCTTCAGTAAAAAAACAGTAAATATATGTATATACAGTATCCAAAAAGTATGAGAGCAAAATTTATACTACGTATTACTGATGTTAGAAAAAAAAAAAAAATAATTGAAACAAGTTCATACAAATTTATGCCCAAAAATATATTATACTTTATCGAAAAGATATGTTGTTATCATTTAAATTATATTTATGATCTATTGCGAACAATTATAAGAAATATTAGAAAATTTTTATTTTTATGCAAAAGAATGTAATCTTCAATTCGTCAAATTAATGATTGCCAAATTGAAATATTCAAATATTTTAAACCTATTGAAAATAATATTAAATGGATTTTAAATATATTCAACGTAATTCATCTTTTAATTTTTATCGTATATTTATAAATCATCTGTTTAGCGTGTATCATATAAAATAAATAGTTGAAAGTAAAAGTCAAGTATTAAAGTCAATTGATTTAGAAAATTAATTGACTGTTAATTGATTATTAGTTCGACGAATCGAAATAAATCATAGATATCTTTTAAATGTATATATCTTATTAATAATACATTTTTCGATGTAAATTTATATGAACCTTTTTTCTCTCTTTCTCTCTCTCTCTCTCTCTCTTTCACTCTCTTTCTCTCTTTCTCTCTTTCTCTCTTTCTCTCTCTCTCTCTCTCTCTCTCTCTCTCTCTCTCTCTCTCTCTCTCTCTCTCTCTCTCTCTCTCTCTCTCTCTCTCTCTCTCCATCCATTTGATCTCATCAATTATTTTATATAAAATACATACTTTTTAGACATTTTCTAATTTATTGACACCCTATATATTAGGGAGACCAGAAAGTAATGTAGTTTCTGTTTATATCGATATTTGTTTGTGATTAAAAATAAAAACTAGTTAAAAATTTATTCGTATGAATTTAATTTAAGAAAACGACATTACTTTTCGGTTCTCCTAATATATATATATAAAAAAAAAATATATATATATATATAAAAATAATGATTTTTATTTTCTTTTTACTTTAGATCGTTTACTTTTTACACTTCTCTCGAATCTCTCTCCACATGCAATCTCTGTATTTATTTCTATCTCTATCTCACTTTTTCTTTTTGTTCGTTGATGCATCTCATATCTCTCTCTCTCTCTCTCTCTCTCTCTCTCTCTTTTGCGCACGCGCGCGCCAATATTTGCATCGTTGATATGCATTCCCTGATTTTCTCATTTCCCACGACAAATATCGCTGACACCGATCCAGCCTCCGGCAGCTTTTCCGCGGGAAATTCTTGACATAAGCGTCGAAAGCCAGAACGTTAACTTCTCTCTCTCTCTTTCTCTCTCTCTCTCTCTCTGTCTCTCTATCTCTCTCTATCTCTATTTCTCTCTATCTATCTATCTTTCTATCTATCTATCTATCTCTCTCTATCCTTCTATCTTTGGATTTAACATGTAGAGCCATGCGTTTTACTACGATTCGTTGGATTTTCTTCGCGGATGTAATATCGCCGTTTGTTTTTCTTCCTTCATTCCGAATAAAAGGAAAGAATGGAATATTTAGTTTTGTTTGTTCCTGTCTATAAAGAAGAGATATTTCTTTATCCTCTTTTCTTCTCGTCCCCCTTACAATCCCTTCAACCTACCACCCGACCGCCCTCACTCTGCCATACCTTTATTTATTTCACTTTTTTGTATTTTTATTCTTTCTTTTTTTTCCTTTTTTTCTTTTTTTTTTTCAAGTAATAAAAAAGAACCATCGAACGTGAATCTATTTGAGATATCATTTGGATATATAGAGATTGATTATAATTTATGATACTGATTGAGTATAATTTTTTGTTAAAGATAATCGAGAATATATATACATATATATATATATATATATATATATATATATATATATATATATATAAATATATATATATTTCTATCTTCAAAAAGAAAAAAAAAAAAAAGAAAATCAATTTGTTTTTGTCTCTTTTTGAAGAATTTGAAGAATTAGCTGGAGGAATGAAAAAAAGAAAAAAAAGAAAAAAATTAGTGGAAATATTAAA
>NC_140827.1:1480000-1492500 GCF_050613455.1 Vespa mandarinia | reverse complement strand
TTATTATTTTAAAATATTCGATAAATTTAATATCATATTTATATATATATATATTTATTATTATTATTATTATTATTATTATTATTATTATTATTATTATTATTATTATTATTATTATTATTATTATTATTATTATTATTATTATTACCATAATTTCTGTAATATATTTATATATTTATATATCAAATAGAAATTATTATTATGAAAAAAATTATTAAAGGTAAATGTGTTATAAACAATTTCTATAGTAATTTACTAGTAAAAATTTGTCTCGAGTATTTTCTTATGTATATATATATATATATATATATATATATATATATATATATATATATATATATAGTGGGTTGGAAATGAAAGTTGGTGGGGGGTGGAGGAGAATGTGATGGGGGGGTTGATGGTAGTAGAGAGGAAGAGAACGGTCGTTAGTAATTTCTATTCGTCAGAATGCATTGTTAGAATCAGTGAATCATTCTTGAAACTTCGAATACTCTCGAGAAAATCCTACGGTAAAATTTTCTTAGAAAATATCGTAGAGAATGAAAGGCGTTGAATTTCTTTACGTTCATTACTTTTCTTATCTTCGAACGTACGAAGATTGAATGAATACGTGCTCGATATATTTTCAATTTCGATCATTTGAAATCATCTAACTATTCTATATAATGATTCTAGAAACTTTCTTTATGATCCTATGTACGTTTGAAATACGTTAGAGAAATACGTCGAATGCAATGTCTTTTTTTTTTGTGTGAATAACATAATGAAAAAAAAAAAAAAAAAATAAAAATGGCGATGAAAGTGAACAGATTGAAAAACATTTTATTTATTTATTTATTTATTTATTTATTTATTTATTTATTTAATTTTTACTATTTTAAAACTCTTTAATATCCTTTAGAAAATTGTAAAATAGAATATGAAAAGAAATCGTATTATTCTATGAGATATATACGAAAAGTTGGATAAAAATTGAAAAGGAAAATGGCGGATAAAGTGGTGGTAGAAGTGAAAAATTTTCAACAGAAGCTTTTTTAAAACTTTTCTAAAAAGAAGGCAAACAAATACTAACGTATTCTTTGCAATACGTATTTTTATGTATCTATATATATATATATATATATATATGTGTGTGTGTGTGTGTGTGTGTGTATACGTACGTTCGAAATACATTAGGAAACTATAAAGTGTAATATGAATAAAATTGTATTATTCTAAGAAATAACATAAAAGGAAGAGAAACATTGGCGATGGTGGGGTAAGGGGATGTATGAAATAAAATGACGAAAAAAGTGACCCAAGCTGAAAAATCTTTCAGAAAACTTTTCTGATATCCTGAGCGTCACCTGGACATATCAAATGACCATTGCTTCTAAAATAACTTTTCTTTCGACTGACCTTTTATCAATATCTTTTTTTTTATACTTCTTATAGAAGAATCAATAAATTGAAAAAGAGATCGAAATAACGTCAAAAAAAAAAAAAAAAGGTTTTCTTTTCGAAAACTCAAAAAATCGATATAAACTATGAAAAAATTGTACGATCGATTATCAGTTAAAATTTTTTGAGCACACGCGTGTGTCTAACTCTCTCTCTCTCTCTCTCTCTCTCTCTCTCTCTCTCTCTCTCTCTCTTTCTCTCTCTTTCTCTTTGTGTGTGTATGTGTGTGTGTGTACAATTAAAATTTTACAAAATTAATTAAACTTATATAATTTATTTTTACATATTAAATTTTCATTATAAATATAGAAGGAAACATTTTATTTGATATTAATTATAATTAGTTATTATAATTATTGATAATAATACAATAGTATTATAATTATATAATTATAATAGTTAATTATAATAACATAATAAGTATATAATATATGATTATATTATAATAATTAATTATAATTATTAATTACAATTGTAATATAATTATTAATTAAATATTACATAATAATTAATTATAATATAATAATTATAATTGTTAATTAAATAGTAACAATTATAATTATTTATTATAATATTTATTACAGTTATTAATTATAATATTAATAAATTATTAAAATTACTTGTTGGTGTGCCAACGGGATTGTGGGAATTAAAGAAAATATAATCAATATTTATTAAGAAAAAAAAAATATAAAAAAATATATATATATATATATATGTGTGTGTGTGTGTGTGTATGTATAATTAAAATTTTACAAAATTAATTAAACAAATATAATTCATTTATACATACTAAATTTTTATTATTACATAATTAATATAGAAGGAAACATTTTATCTGATATTAATTATATTTAGTTATTATAATTATTGATAATAATACAATAGTATTATAATTATATAATTATAATAGTTAATTATAATATCATAATAGGATTATAATTATATGATAATATTATAATAATTAATTAAAATATAATAATTATAATTGTTAATTAAACAGTATCAATTATAATTAATTATTATAATAGTTATTATAGTTATTAATTATAATTATAATTATAATAAATTAATAAAATTACTTGTTGGTGTGCTGTCGGGGTTGTGCTAATTAAAAAAAATATAATCGGTATTTATTAAAAAAAAATATATATATATAAATATATATGTATGTGTGTGCTTGTGTGTATGTGCGTATGTGTACAATTAAAATTTTTGTACAATTAAAATTTTACAAAATTAATTAAACTTATATAATTTATTTTTACATATTAAATTTTCATTATTACATAATAAATATAAAAGGAAACATTTTATATGGTATTAATTATAATTAGTTATTATAATTATTTATAATAATACAATTATTATTAATAATATAATAAAATTGAAGAGGATATAATCAGTATTTATTAAGAAAAAAAAATATATATAAAAAAAAAATATATATATATATATAATATTTTTACAAATATTATCATAGATATATTACATGTGTCTCAATTATTTACTACAATTTTCATTGTATACCTAAATATACTCATTGTGTACCTAAAAGTCATTATAGGTAATTGGTAGTTATCTTGTTAGGGTTAAACGGATGTCTTGTTTTCACGAAGGCGAGCGTGCGAGCGACGGAGAAAGAAAGAATGAGAAAAAAATGTAAAATCTATTCCATGAAATACAAACGTCGAGTTGGAAAGAAAGATGGTAGGATAAGTTCGAGGTTGTTATACTGAGCGATTAATCACGCGATAACGATCGGCATTTCGTTTCTTTAAATTGGACGAACAAAAGGCTTCTTTTGCTTCTCCTTCCTCTTCTTCTTCTTCTACTATTACTTCTCCTTCTACTTCTACTTCTACTTCTACTTCTACTTCTACTTCTCGTTGCATAGTATTGACTATAGTAGTAGTAGTTATATCAGACGTTCTTTTTGTTTTCCTTCTCTCCTTTTATTTCTTTCTTTTTCTCTTTTTTTGTTTTCTCCCTTCTTTTTTCCTTATTGTTTCCCTCGAAATTGTTGGCAGGAATTTTTTGTCTTTTTCTTTTTCCTTTTCTTTTCCTTCTTCTTTCCTCTTCTTTTCTTTTTCTTTTTCTTTTTCTTTTTCTTTTTCTTTTCTTTCTTTCTTTCTTTCTTTCTTCTTCGTTTTCGTTTTTGCGCCTTAATGTTTGAGAGCAAAAAATTGAGAGAGAGAGAGAGAGAGAGAGAGAGAGAGATGATCTGTTGAATTTTATATTCCTCTAAATTCGTAACATACACGAATTTTTTTTTTTTTTTTTTTTTTGTTTTGCTATACGTTTCATAATCGACACGGAGATATATTTTATTTTTTACTAATGTGTAATTTAATGGGAAGCAAAAAAAAGGAAAAAATGAAAAAAAAAAGAAGAAAAAAAAAAAAGCAAAGCAAAGCAAAATTTCGGCTAAATTCTTTAGACAAGTTTTTGTGCCTATTTTAGTTCCCTTTTTTTTGTATTAATTTATGTCTTCCTTCATTTCTTTTTTATTTATTCATACATACATGTATTTATTTAATTATTTCTTTATTCATTATTCTTTGCAATATAAAGAAAAAAAAAAAAAATGGAAATAATTGAAAAGATTTTATCCCGTAAGATACAGAAGAATTTTATCCTCTGTTTATTAATCGTTTAACGAAAATTGATATTTAATTATTTAAATTGATTTAAATGCTGAATGGTATCAAGTTTATAATGGCGTCATTCCCCCCCTTTCACTCTCTCTCTCTCTCTCTCTCTCTCTCACACTCTTTTTCTTTCTATCTCTATCTCATAAAAGTTTTCGATAAAATTTCTCTATTAAGTTTGACGTCTGTCTCTCTCTCTCTCTCTCTTTCTCTCTCTCCCCCTCTCTTTCCATCTCTGATCGTCGTACCTTCATCACCGCTAAGATTATACTGACCTTTACTACTCGAAGAAAATTTCTAATGACTTCTCTTCGTCCTTTTCTATTATATCCTTACTCTCCACTTTTCTTAATTACCATCTCCGATCTCTCATTAACATCGTTTAACGTACCAAGTGTCTACCGTGGTAGCTCATCCCAAAGATAAATTCGATTAAAGATTCAGAGAGGAAAGAAAAAGGAAGAAAAAGAAAAAAAAGAAGAAGAAGAAGAAAAAACATAAAGAGAGAGAGAGAGAGAGAGAGAGAGAGAGAGAGAGACAGACAGACAGGTAGAGAGAGAGAGAGAGACAGACAGACAGAGAGACAGATAGAGAGAGAGAGAGAGAAAGAGAGAGAGAGAGAGAGAGAGAGAGAGAGAGAGAGAGAGAGAGACAGACAGACAGATAGAGAGAGAGAGAGGCAGGAATATTTATTTTTTTGATTTTTTATTTTCCTTCCAATTTTTTTTTTCTTTTTTTTTTTTTTTTTTTTTTTAATTTGTTGATAAATAAGGATGTTGAACTAAAGGATAGATGGATGAGAGAAAATTAATAAGAGACAGAGAGAGAGAGAGAGAGGGAGAGGGAGATGATGGGTAGTGGGGGGGGAAGGGTAATTCGAGTTTTAAACAAATAATGATTATAATTATTTAAAGTAAAAGCTCCTTATATTAGACGTAAATCTTTTACTTAACTTTGATGATGTTTAATAAGTAAGCTTAATTAGAATCTTAATGGTGGTATGTGAAAACAGAGAGAGAGATAGATAGAGAGAGGGAGAGATAGATAGAGGGAGAGAGAGAGAGAGAGAGAGAGAGAGAGAGAGAGAGCAAAGTATAATCTGTCTTCTTCTTTCTTTCTCCATCTTTTTTTTTTTTTTTTTTTTTCTTTTAATTATTTTTCTTTCTCTCTTTTATTTTCGTTTATCTTCATTTATTTTTTATTTTTTATATCTTTTCGTCTCTTCTTTTTTTTTATTTTTAATGACACAATTGAAAAATAACATTGTCATAATGTTATTAAATACATAATATTATATAAAATGTGCAATATTTTATTGATTTATTTTGCTGTTTATATATATATATATATATATATATATATATATATATATATATATATTGGTTGGAAACTATGAAACGGGCGTTGAAAGAAAATAAAAACTAAATAAAAACGCCCGTTTCATAATTTCCAACCTAATATATATATATATATATAAACAACGCTACATTTGATTTCTTTCTCTTTTTTTTTATTTTTTTTTTTTATTTTTTTTTTTAACGAAAAATTCTAACATTATTTCCAAATTAATACAATACGTCTATACTGTAATTTATACATAAACACGTGGAAATTTTGTTTTGTAATTCTATTATATTATTTATTGATAAAAAATGACAAAAATTCTGATATTAATTATTAATCATATCTCAATGAAATAATATTTAATATTATCATCATTATATATTCTAAATATATTATATCGTAATAGAAAATACAAAAAAAAGAAAAGAAAGAAAGAAAAAAAAAAAGAAGATATATTATCCCTTTTTAATTAATCAATTAATCATTAATTAATTTATTTAATTAATTAATCATTAATCGAAATGAATTTGAAAGTTCTTTGATTTGTTCATAGTAATTCTATATAGTATAGAAAGTTCAATAGTAAATAAAATGTAAATGACGTATAGAAATATTTGATAAGTGAGTACTTATCCATTCTCCATTATCATGATCTATTTAATGGTTTGGAGTTTATATTATACTTAGATCTATCAGTATATATAGTTAATGGCCAACTTGTTCTTCCCCATTAATGGCATCCACAAATGCCAAAGTTTACAAGATAACGTATTATAGTCTGAGCATTAGCCTATACACGTCGAATAATAATTACATGGGTTTTATACCCTTACCTTCTCACACAACACACGTTCTTACCTGAACGTTTCCATTAAAGGGAACCTTCTGCAAACCTTAATTTATGTCGACACTGTACGTGTTCCTATCTCTCTTACCTATCCTTTTGTTATTTTCTCATGTTAGTTTTTAAAGAAAAAAAAAAGAAAAAAGAAAAGAAAAGAAATGGAAAGAGAAAAAATTTTTAATAGAAGTAGAAAAAGAACGCAAAAAAAGAAAAAAAGTAAGAAAGAAATCCGATTTGTCTCGTGGAGACGCAGTCTTGATAAATTGAATTAAGATTATTTTGAATGTTAGATAAATTTGGAAGATGAGTAATTTAAAGATAGAAATGAAAAAAAAAAAAAAATTTCGTTTAATTTTTTTTTTTTTATTTATTATTTATGATAAACTGATGAAATCGATTGAAATACTTCTTCTTTTTTTCTTTTTTTTTTTTCTTTTTTTTTTTTTTAGTTTTTTATTCCAACTTACGAAATAATAATATTTATTCCATTGGCATTATCAAAATAGAATTTTATTTTTTTGATAGATTATATTTGATAGAATTTATATTTTGAAATTTATTTGACAGAATTGTTATATTTATATCAATAATGATGAAAAAGTAAAATCTATTACAATCGTACTAATATATTAATAAATATTTAAACGTAGTAATTATTCTCATAATAAATAAATAATTTAAGATATGTCACATATTTATATTACATAATCGAATATATTATTTGAAAATTAAAAAGAAAGTAAAAAATAATTATTATCATAATAAATAAATAATTTAAAATATGTCATATATTATAATATAGAAATAAATTTTTATAATTATTCTTATTATAATGAAAAATGTGAATTGGGTGTAATTATAAGTTCACATTTGTAAATTATAACTGATAAATAATTAATGTTTATTTAAAAAGTTAAAATTCTAAGATAAATAATTATTTTATAATTTTATGTTTAATTAAATATTTAATGGAAATTTAAAAGTAAGAATGATTATTGAAATATTGGAAGATATTTTCTGAAATTTTTTTAAAAGAAAAAAAAAATATATTTAAAGATAAGAATTTAATTATAACATAAATATAATCTACAAATAGTTAATTAATGTATATATTTAATTTATTGAATATATTTATTAATAAATTCGAAAACTTCGAAAAAAAATTGAAAATAATAAAATTCATTCAATTAATATTGATAAAATTGAAGAAAAATTATTCTAATCATAACGATGATACTGTAAATTTTATTGTGTATTTTATAATTGTAGAATTTATTTAAATCATACCAACGCGAGAAAAATGAAAACTTATAATACATTCATATCAATGAAATAATTAAATTTATATTATTTATATTGACGAAATAAATATTTATTGCGATCGTACAAATTTAATTGTAAAACTTATATCAATTTTATACTGATCAAAATGCGGAATAAAATAGTTGAATTTATTCTATTTGTATATCGACGATAATTTTTAAATTTATTACAATTGTGACAATAAAATTATTGAAATTATTATAGTTTTCGAATAGAAAAAAAAAAAACAAAAAAAACAAAAAAAAACAAAACTTTTTTTTCTCCGGTTTTATTTCAATACATACAATTAATTGTTCTTTTTTAATTATTAACTTTGATCTTCAATTATAATTATCAATTATTCGTTCTTATCTTTTCTAACGAAATAATAATAACACAATAATATATTATAATATATTATTGTACAATAATTATATTATTATATTAGATTGGAAATTATGAAACGGGCATTTTTGTTTAGTTTTTTATTTTCATTCAATGACCGTTTCATAGTTTCCAATCTATTTATATATAAGTAACAGGTTGGAAACTATGTAACGGGCGTTTTTGTTGTTTTTTTTATTCTCATTCAACGCCCGTTTCATAGTTACCAACCTAATAGCATTACATTGAATAGTTCGTATACCGATATGAAATTGTAAAATCTTTAATAGCAATAATTAATTAATTATAATAATAAAATCTTAATGGGTATATTAATTAATTTCAATTAAATAATTTAATAATATTAGAAAAACTTTTTCATACTGTTTTAAATACATTGAGGAATCTGATTCTATTCGTTTTTATTTTTTTTTTTTTCTTATTTTTTTTCTTTTCTCTCTTTTTTTTTTTTCTTTCTTATTTTTCTTCCTTTATTTTTCTCTTCTATAAATTCTCTCTGATAAAATTATAAATATCATTGTAATAATTAATCCATTTGCATGATCCGTCGTCTATTCATTGTGCCGTATTCAAAGATCAACAAATGTTCATATTGGATGATCATCGACTCGTATCATTGCGCCTATAGTCGATCGTAAGTGCGCGATACATGACAAACATAATGAATTATACTTTTTAAAACAGTTGGATAAATTGCAAACAACGAATAGTAATCGCGGATATATCCGTGCACGGTGATAAAGGACAGTAGCAGGCTTGGATGCAAATGAGTTAAATATATTTTAGTAATGAAATTGTAGAACTTATAATTTTATTATGATAATGATTTCACAGATTAAACGATTCTCACTCTCTCTCTCTCTCTCTCTCTCTCTCTCTCTCTATCTCTCGTTCAGCATTTTAATCCTTTTACTTTTTCATTCGTTTTCATTTCCAATAAAATAGTTAGAATTTACTTGTAGTCTGTATTTATGAAATTGTAGAAGAAATTTTATTCGTAGAACAAGAACTTCTTCTTTACGTAGTAGAATTTCAACGTTTCGTACTAACGATCCTCTTTTCTCTTCTCTTCTCTTTCCCCCTTTTTCTCTATTCTTTTCTTTTCTATTCGTCGTTTTCTTCCTTTTTTTTTTTTTTCCTTCTTTTTTTCATTTTTTTTTCTCCCCACGGACAGTTGGTTTTAGAGAAAATTGTTCTTTCTACACGATAGTCGTTTCACGTAAAACGTGGATATATCCAGATTTCATAGGTCTCACGTCCGCAGGATATCCGTTAAATCCTGTAGGAGGAGTAGGAATAGGTCAGAAAGGTGCATCGCTTTGCATCGGAAAGTACAACATAAAGTAACTTCGATCGATCTATCGTTCTCGATTACGTGCTTCCTCTATTCTTTATCTATGTATGTATATATACATATGTCCATCGTGTATTATCACGATGAATGGTTCACCTTAGATTATAGACTGTTATCGAACTATCACACATTCATTCGTTTATTCAAACATTCATTCAACCATCCATCCAATCATTTATTCCTTCATTTATTCAAACATTTATTCAACCATCTAACCATCCATCCATCCATCCATCCATCCATACATTCATTCATTCATTCATTCATTTATTCAAACATTTATTCAACCATCATTCATCCATCCAATCATTCATTTATTTATTCAAATATTCATTTAACCATTCATTCAACCATTCATCCATCCATCCATCCATCCATTCATTCATTTATTCAAACATTTATTCAACCATCCATCCATCCATCCATTCATTTATTTATTTATTCAAACATTCATTCAACCATTCATCCATCCATTCATTCATTTATTCAAACATTCATTCAATCATCGATCCATACAATCATTCATTCATTTATTCAAACATTCATTCAACCACCCATCCATCCATTCATTCATTTATTCAAAAATGTATTCAACCATCTATCCATCCATCCATCCATTCATTCATTCAATCATTCATTTATTAAAATATTCATTTAACCATCCATCCATCCATTCATTCATTTATTCGAACATTCATTCATTCAATCATTCATTTATTAAAATATTCATTTAACCATTCATCCATCCATTCATTCATTTATTCGAACATTCATTCATCCATCTATCCATCTATCCATCCATTCATTTATTCAAACATGCATTCAACTATCCATCCATTCATTTATTTATTTATTCAAACATTCATTTAACCATCCATCCATCCATCCATCCATCCATTCATCCATCCATTCATACATCCATCCATCCATTCATTCATTCATTTATTGAAATGTTCATTTAACCATCCATCCATCCATCCATTCATTCATTCATTTATTCAAATGTTCATTTAACAATCCATCCATTCATACATCCATCCATCCATTCATTCATTCATTTATTGAAATGTTCATTTAACCATCCATCCATCCATCCATTCATTCATTCATTCATTTATTCAAATATTCATTTAACAATCCATCCATCCATCCATCCATCCATTCATTCATTTATTCGAACATTCATTCAATCATCTATCCATCCATCCATCCATCCATTCATTCATTTATTCAATCATGTATTCAACCATCCATCCATCCATTTATTTATTTATTTAAACATTCATTCAACCATTCATCCATCGATCCATTCATTCATTCATTTATTCAAACATTTATTCAACCATCCATCCATCCACCCATCCATTCATTCATTCATTTATTAAAATGTTCATTTAACTATCCATTCATCCATCCATCCATTCATTCATTCATTCATGCATCTATCTATTCATCTATTCATTCATCCATCCATTCATTCATTCATTGATAAATAAATAAATTCTTTCATTTGTTTATCCATTCATTCATCCATTCATTCATTGATTAATTAATTAATTCACTCATTTACTCATCCATCTCGTCTATCTCTTTCTTACTTTCTCTTTTTCTCTGTTTCGCTCCTTTCTTTTGCATTCTGTTAAAAATCATTATAATAAAAGTCATCATTTATTTTTCACGATAAGAACATAAATAGGTATGTATTGTATCTATGCATTATCACAAATACTAGTTCACTTATCTTTCATTTAATCTTCTCTTTTTTTTTTTTTCTTTTTGTTTTCATACGGAATTGAAATTTACATCGCGCATTTGTATGCGTATGTCTCTATATCTGTGCATTACCTATAAACTTGATTAGAAATTATATTTATTTGCAATTGATATAATTATAAATATTAACGAACTTAACAATATTCAAATAAAAGATCGTACATAATTAATATATATCAGTATATATATATATATATATATATGTGTGTGTGTGTGTGTGTGTGTGTGTCTGTGTCTGTGTCTGTGTGTGTTGTGTATTAATTAATAACTATTTCTAAATAAAAATTTATTATACGCTCCTATAAAAAAAAAAAAAAAAAAGAAAACTGGGAAAACTTTTTGATAAATTTAATATTATACATAGAAACTCTCTTTGCCTAATGAAATTCTCTCCTCTCTCTTCATTCTCTCTCTCTCTCTCTCTCTCTCTCTCTCTCTCTCTCTCTCTCTCTCTCTTTTTCTCGTTTACAATTTACAAATTGAAAAAAAAAAAGAAAAAAATCCACGAATGCTTCTCGTATCAGTTAACTTTCGTAACTTCACGAAAATTAACTCGAGTATGCTCGATGGCACGTTCGTCGTTCGTGTATTACAAGAGGTCTGCAAACACATCGTTAAATATCGGCTCGTTTCGTTCCAAACCAACGACGTCTCTCTCTGCGTACGTAACATTTTCTCTTCGACCCGAGCGTATTCGCTAATATTTGTTGAACATCATGTTGCAGGAAAGTCAAAGTTGAGGAAAAGAGAGAGAGAGAGAGAGAGAGAGAGAAATGAGATTCCTAACTTTTATATTTCAGTTTGAGAATAACGTATACCTATACATATTTTTATGTGTATCATATGTACTTTATACATTTATTTAATAATATCTCTCTCTTTCGCTCTCTCTCTCTCTCTCTCTCTCTCTCTCTCACTTTATCTCTTTCTTTCTCTCTCAGGTCGTTCGATAGTATTCGTAAATAAAAAAAAAAAAAAAAAAAAAAAAAGAAAAAAGAAGTATGCAGAAAAAAGAAAAATTACAGACAAACAAATATTATATCTGATACATATATTAGTAACAAGAGATCGACATATTTGTTCGAACAAATTTCAAAATTCCTTGGAAAAGATTAGTCCGTCTTAAAAAAAAAAAAAAAATTATATACATATTGGAGGACCGGAAAATGTCGTTTCTGCGCATGTCGATATTTGATTTGTAATTAAAAATAAAAACTTGTTAAAAATTTATTCGTTTGAATTTAATTTAAGAAAACGACATTACTTTCCGGTCCAGTTAATATATATATATATATATATATATATATATATATATATATATATATATATGTATATGTATATATACGAAAGTGTAGATGACATGACACATTATAATATCATCTCTATA
>NC_140827.1:1465000-1472500 GCF_050613455.1 Vespa mandarinia | reverse complement strand
ATTAACTTGATCAAGAAAATGTTACCTAAAAAAAAAAAAAAAAAGAAAAAAAAGAAAAAAAAAGAAAGAGAAATTAATAGAAAATGAAAAAAAAAAGAATGGACATAATTAATAATGAAGGAAAAAAAGAGAGAGAGAAAAAAGAATAAAGAGAACAATCGGCTGGTCGTGAGTAATATTAATTAGAGTAAAAAAAAATAGGTAAAAATATTAACCTTGACAAATCAATGAATTCATTATCATTTAATATAATTGATATTTTAAAGAAAGTATTATTGAAAAATAAAATTAAATTTCACGAGATAAATTCACGAGATATATTAAGATATATTATTTTGAACGAGAAAGTGTTACATAAAAAAAAAAAAAAAATAAAAAGAAAAGAAGAAGAAGAAGAAGAAGAAGAAGAAGAAGAAGAAGAAGAGAAGAAATTAATAAAAAATGAGAAAAAGAAAAAAGAAAAAAAGAAAAAATATTGAAATAATTAATAAAGAATGAAGGGAAAGGAAATGAAGAGAAAAATTGATTTATTCGTGAAAAATGTCGATAAGATGTAAAAACAAAAAAAAAAAAAAAAAAAAAAAAAGAAAAAGAAAAAAACCAAACGAAATAATAATAATATTAATAAAAAAAAAAAAAAAAAAAAAAAAAGAAAGAAAAAAGAAAAAGCAAAAAACTGTATATTAAATTAACGAGGTCGATGGTTATTATTTATCAGAACGTTGCACATTGAATGCCGCCGAGTTGTTGAAATAATCGGCGATATTTCATCGTGGTGCCGTCGTGTATCATAAATCTTTTAGGGGGTATGGTGGTTCTCGCTCGATTGTTGCTGGCAATGTAAACTCGAACGTAGATACTCGGCTTGTAAACAATAACAAAACGTGGGCGATGAAACAACCTTTTGCTTGTGAAAGTGATCAGTCACTGCTCAACTTTCGAAGAAGCTTTACCTCTTCCAGACTCTCTCTCTCTCTCTCTCTGTCTCTCTCCCTCCCTCCCTCCCTCCCACCCTCCCTCTCCCCCTCTCTCTATCCACAGTTTCGTTTACATAATATATAATATATAATATATAATACATATATATTATACATAATATACATATGTATTATATATTATATATATATATATATATTAATATAAACTTATTATAATAATATGTATACGTTTAATACTTATATACTAGGTTGGAAACTATGAAACGGGCGTTGAATGAAAATAAATAACTAAACAAAAACGCCCGTTTCATAGTTTCCAACCTAATATATGTATTATATATATATATATATATATATATATATATATATATATATGTATATATGTATATGTATTAATATAAACTTATTATAATATCTTCTTGACAAAGTTACGACGTCGTATTATATTAACTCGACAAATTGTTAAGAAACATGATATGAATCGTTGATTTTGAAAATGGGACAAATCCATTTTGTATTATTGCTTGGATATTTAATGATATGGATTTTTAATTTGGTTTAAAAAATATTGATAAGCAGTAATAAAAGTTATTTTGTAAGTTTTTGTTCTTTTTTTGTTTTTTTTTTTTTCTTTTTTTTTGTGATCTTATTTCATGTAAATTGTGTATATTTCATTATTTCATGTAATCCGTGTTAGATCAATAAAAAAAAAAAAAAAAAATATAGAAAAAAGAAAGAAAAAATCATAATTTGGCGATGTGTATATGCGCCAATGTACTTTTGTCTCACATTCAAAATAAACTCGTCGATAAATATCGTCGTTGAATTAAATTATTAATAACAAATTTGTAACGATATTTAAAAGATATTTATTGTATATTAATTTTGAAAAACATTAAAAATTTTATATTAATCTGTAATAAGAATTAGCTTTAACTATTTTATACTTTTTTTTTCTCCTTCTTTTTCTTCTTTTTTTTTTCTCTCTCTTTTTTTCACATAATAGACTTGCGCCTCTATTTTCAAAATCAACAGCTCTTTTATTCTACGAATTTGTTGTTACTTTTTTTTTTTTTTTTTTTTTTTAATAATTATATAAAATATATTATATAGATATAGATATATATAAGTAATGCTAAAGCGTATATAATGTTATAATTAATATTTTACATATTCGATAATAATAATAATAATAATAATAATAATAATAATAATAATAATAAAATTAGTTAACACGTTCCGTGCTAAGGGATTTTTGCCTGACTTGTCATTTAGGCCATTTGATATTTTGATTAAAGAAAAAAAATGACTGCATGTGCCACCGGTGGTACACGCGTACTAGAAGATCAAGTTTAACGTGTACCACCTGTGGTACACATGGCACGGAACGTATTAAAGAAACTTATCACAATTTTTCTCCAATTCTAATTGTAATCTATTGAATTGAACGATTGTTTTATTAACGTTTGTTTCTCTTTTTTTTTCTGTTTTCAGATAATTGGAAAAAGGAAAAAGGGACGAATCGACAATGAAACATACGTCGATAATGTCCAACGGCATTCTATTAAGGGTATGTCTCTTTGGTCTACTTATCGTTTCGAGTTTGGCTGCTACTTCAAGGTCACGTGGTAAAAAGAAGGTCGCCAAAGAGACCAAGGAAATTAACATATGTGATATCGAGGGTCGACAAGCGCCAGTTTATTGTTACTGCGACAATAATGGATTAAGGAATGCAACCGATGCTAATTGTTTGGTATTAAATAGATTCAAGGTCGACGATCCAATGTGGTCCTATTTCATATCGCAAATATATCTAACGAAATTAGCCCTGACAGTACGTGCATCCGGTACATTGGATTACATACCAACCGATGTTCTAAGACAATTGAAAAATTTAAAGATCGTTACGTTTCAATACGCCAAAATCGAGGAATTAGGTGAACGTTCATTCTCAAATCTATCGTCGATCACCGACATCAATCTAAGCAGAAACATGATCGTCGTATTGAAGAAGTATGCATTTGAAAATATCAAGGAATTGAACGTTGTCAATTTGGACGACAACAGAATAGCTGAGATTAATAGGTGAGTTGTATTTTTATTACGTTTTCTGTATATCTTTTTCTTTTTTTTTTTTTCTTTCTATCTATCGATTTTCGATTATTATTAACCAGCGTAGTATGAAACTATCGAATTCCTCTTTTTTTTTTTTTTTTTCTTTTTCTTTTTCTTTATGAATGTAATTTTTTTTTCTTATACATTTATATTATTTATTCTTTTATTGTTTATTTTTGTTTAATTTTATGTTTGTATTATATACTTGTTTATTACATCTTTATTTGTTATTATTATTTTTTTGATATACATTACATATTTCTTTCTTATATATATATATATATATATTTGTATATGTATTTTATACATATATTATTATTATTATATATATATATATATATATATATATATAAATATATATAAAGAAAAAGAATATAATATATATTAAAAAAATAATAATAATAAATAAATAAATACGTCATAAATATATAATATAAACATAAAATTAAAAAAATAACAATAACAGAATAAATAATATTAATATATAATAAAAATAAAAAATAATAATAAAAGAATAAATAATATAAATATGTAACAAATAAATATAATATATATTATTATATATATTATAATTATATATATATATGTATATTATTATTATTAAATATATATATATATTATTATTATATATATATAATATAATTATTATATATATATATATATATATATATATATATATATATTAATAATAATATTTTCTTATATGTATTTTAAAACAAATCCATTTTTAATATACGCTCGATGAATAATTTAACGATGAATTTGCGCATAATCGGAGTTCCGATATTATACGTTATTAAATGATTTAATGGATTAGAAAATTAATGAATTTTAATCGATTTGACATACGTTTAATATCGTTGTCATAGGCCACCGGTGGTCCACGTCGGATTTTCAAATTTAAGTCGTTGTATTATAGTTATCATTGTTATTATTATTATTATTATTATTATTATTATTATTATGATTATTATTATTATTATTATTATTATTATTATTATTATTATTATTATAAATTATTTATTTATTTATTTATTTATTTGTCTTTTTCTGCTTCTGCAATATGTTAACTGAAGCATTATGAATTTAATGCTGCCCTAATGTAACCAGCCGTTGCCAATAATTATCATATATAATGCAATTTTTTTTTTTTCTTTTTATTATCGGAGAAATTTTTTTTGCGATGTAAACAACAACAACAAAAAGAAAAAAGAAAGAAAAAAAAAATTCTCACAAAAGTCTAAATGTCTCGAAAAAAGAAGACATTGATTTACTTTAACATTGATCTACGAGTGTCGTGACGAAAATTAAGAAAAGAAAAAAGAAAAGAAAAGAAAAGAAAGAAAAATAAAGAAAGAAAAAGAAAAAGAAAAGAAAAGAAAAGAAAAATGTTCCTCGAAAATTATTCGCTTAGAACGATTAATATTCATTCGAACTGTTCTTTAGAAAAATCGAATATTCAATCGTTAATATTAATGAAACCATCAGGAGACAAATGACCGACGAGATTGACAATAAAAAGAATAAAAAAAAAAAGAAAGAAAGAAAGAAAGAAGGATAGGAAAGACACCAAAAAGAAAAAGAAAAAAAAAGAAAAAAAAAAGAAAAAGGAAAGAAAAAACAAGGATAAAAGAAAAAATCCTTACGATGATTACTCACTTAGAACAATTAATATTCATTTGCTGCTCTTTCTGAAAGAGAAAAATGAAATGAAAAAGAGTGAGAGAGAGAGAGAGAGAGAGAGAGAGAGAGAGAGACCAAAACAAAAAAGAAAAACAAGGAAGTTAAATCGTTAATATTAATGAACCATCGTGAGACAGGTACGACCCAACAAGAGAGACAGAGAGAGAGAGAGAGAGAGAGAGAGAGAGAGAGAGAGAGAGAGAGAGAGAGAGAGAGAGAGAGAGAGAGAGAGAGAGAGATCGATGACTATGTCAACGAGTTAAGGAAACTTTTATTCCCATCAATTTTTCACCGAGTGACGATGTCTCGATTCGCGACCCTTGTTCACAAGCACGTCACTATTCCTTTGCAACACCATCACCATCTCCCTTCACTATTCTCTCCATCTCTCTCTACCCTTTTTTATCTTCTTCATTTTTTTCTATATATATATTTTTTTTTTTTTTTTTTTTTTTTTTTTTTTTAATAAAGAAGACTGATCAGTCTTTTCCGTAGGGAAAACAAATGAAAGCACGAATCCCTTAAGCCCTTGAGTGCTGCTCTTCGGAAATTGTGTGTCACCCTAGGGGTGTAAAAAATACGTGGCTCCTCTCGTTTCGTGCGAACCACTGCTAGCAATGAATAACTAACTCCTGTATCATGCATACATACATACATACATACATACATACATACATACATACATACATACATACATACATACATACATACACATACATGTGTGTGTTTGAGTGTGTGTATGTGTGTGTGTGTACATATATTGCATATGTACGAGGAAGTACCACCTATCATCAAATACATTCATGCTTACGTATTCATCTACATACATAGGACTTTTATCGAGAGTTTTAAAATGACTTCGCGCATATATTTCATACATTTCTGTTTACCATATTAACGACAGAACCTTTTAACGTTTTATTTATCCTTTTTTTTTCTTTTTTCTCCTTTGCTCTTTCCTTTTTCCTTTTTTCGTTTTTTTCTTTCTTTTTTGTCTTTTCTTCTTCTTTTTTGTACATCCTCAATATCTCCACTACTCTTGTCATAAATTTATTTCTATCTATAATATTTCTGTTCTCTCTCTCTCTCTCTTTCTGTTTTTTTGTTTCTCTCTCTCTCTCTCTCTCTCTCTCTCTCTCTTTTGTTTATATTTCTTTTCGTTCTTTTCCTTTTTCTATTTTATTTCGTACGAAGTTTGAAAAGTGTATAGAAATTATATACGTATGATAGGAATGTATGATAGAGAGAATTTAAGATTTTGATTTAATAATATTTTTGAAAGTTAAGAGAGTCACGACATTAAAACACTTACGTATATTTAATTTATTTAATTTATAAATATTTTGATGATATTATAATTTTTATTGAAAATAATTTTTCGATTGGCTATACTGCCTTAGAAATATCTACGCTCTATTTATATATGTATATATGTATATATATATGTTTTTTTTTTTTTTTTTTTTTTTTAATATTTTCTCTTTTTTATTATTATATAATATATACATTTTATAAATATATATATATATATATATATATATATATTATACATAAAATATAAAATAAAATATAAAATATATCTATGGAGTTAAAATTTTCTTTTCTATGTGTCGTAATATTCGTGGCGATTAATTATTTATAAATATTTAATATTGAATAATTTTTCTTTTTTTCTTTTTTTCTTTTTTTTTTTAATGTATACGAGTTAAATTTAAGAGTTAAATTTACGTTGTGTCATCTGCTGTCTCTCTTTCTCTCTTTCTCTCTCTCTCTCTCTCTCTCTCTCTCTCTCTCTCTCTCTCTCTCTCTCTCTCTCTCTTTTGTAATTAATACGTTGAGGTCTTTGTAATATCTTTTGTATAAAACAGCGACGACATTCATGACATGGCTGCTTTCCATTTTGATAAAAATTTACCGGATGATGAAGAAGAACGAATTAAAAGATACGTCTTTTTTTTTCTTTCTTTTTTTTTTTTTTTCTTATCTCTGTCATAATTCGTTTTTCTTTTTACGAGGGTAAAAAGCACCCCTGTGGTTTTGACGCTTTTCCTTCTTTTTTTCCTTTTCATTTTCTTTCGTTTTGTTCTTTTCTTTTTTTTTTATTTTTCTTTTTATTTTTTTTTAATATCTCTAACTAATGGAAAAGAGAGAGAAATAATAAATTGCAAAATTTTGACGATTTCTCATAACCAACGAAATAGTGGAACAATTGAATGTTTCGAAAAACGCGTATTTTTTTTTTTTTTTTTTTTTTTTTTTTTTTTTTTTTTTTTTTTTTTTACTAATTCGAATATTTCAATTAAAATATAAAAAGAAAAGAAACTGATCATTTTTCGATCATTATATCGTATCAAAATTACATTCAATTTTAAGTTTCATTATTAGTACTTTTTTTTTTTTCTTTTTTTTTTTTTTTTTTTTTATAAATAATATTGAGTGGCATTGAGATCATTAGAAAGATAAAAGAAAAGGAAAAAGAAAAAGAAAAAGAAAAAAGAAGAAAGAAAGAAAGAAAATAAAACACGATTCCATTTAAAGAAACAAAGTTGATCTTTGCATGACCTTTAACACCTGCATCTTTGGGGGGGGAGGGGGGAAAGGAAAAGAAGATATAATAATAACAATAAACGATATCGGAAAATATCACGATGAGTAGAGCCTGTCTCCTTTTCGTCGAGATCACCATTATACTTTTATTGATATTATTTTTCACTTGAAAATCATTAATACAAAATTAATCGTAATTATTAATTCTCAATTACGT
>NC_140827.1:1455000-1460000 GCF_050613455.1 Vespa mandarinia | reverse complement strand
TTTTTTTTGTATATATATATATATACATATATATATATATATATATATATATATATATACAAGTATAACAAAATAAAATAAAAATAATATATATATAAGAATATAATATAATAATTTATAATATAATAATATAATTATTATATTATATTATATATAGTAAAATCAATTATAATAATTTAATATTATTACAATAATATAAATCAAAATTTATTTATAAGATAAAATTTAGATAAATACACAAAAGACTTATGCATAAATTCAAAAATATTCAAGATCAAAATAACGTCGAAAGTTTTAATATTTTTTATAAAAATGAACACAAATACATGTACATACACATATCAAATAATATATTTTAAATTTCATATATTATTATTTGGACAATATAAGACAACTAAATTAGATCCTTGAATATGATAAACGAGAAGTTAATCCACAGGGCTTATCTATCAGCTCGTAATATACTGCATATCAATTTTTTTTTTTTTTGACGACGTCTGTTTCTCTATGGGGTGGGTTCAAAATTAATTATCCTCGAAAAGGACGAATTAACTTTTTTTTTAAAGAATCTGCACTTCTATATATTTTATCTTTTTTTGTACATATGTATATATATATATATATATATATATATATATATATATACAAGTATAACAAAATAAAATAAAATAAAATAATAACATTATTATAATAATATTATAATAATAATAATATATAATATTATAATAATTTAATATTATTAATTTAATATGAATAAAAATTTATTTATAAGATAAAGTTTAAATAAATATAGAAAAGACTTATACATAAATACAAAAATATTCAAGATCAAAATAACATCGAAAGTTGTAATATTTTTTATAAAAATGAACACAAATACATGTACACACACACACACACATATATATCGAATAATATATTTTAAATTTCGTGTATTATTGTTTGGACAATATAAGACAACTAAATTAGATCCTTGAATATGATCAATGAGAAGTTAATCCACAGGGGTTATCTATCAGCTCGTAATATACTCGTAGTGTCAACAACTGTTTGACGAACATTCTAACAAAGGATCGGTCAACAAAAACAGAACAATGCAAACGGACGATAGATTTTGGTCAACATTTCGTATTAACCAAAGGTGTATATATGACCCGACGTACAAACGTCTACGTGCATTGACCTTTCAACGATGCTCAGTTTAGTACGGACTAGTCGAAAATAATCGATTAAATCGTTTCATTGAAAATTTTGTTTATTATCATAGTTAAGATTGATATCGAATGATATTTATATTTCAAAGAGAAAAAAAGAAAAGAAAAAGAAAAATAGAAAAGAACAAAAATTATTAAAGGGATACTCGATAATCTATTATATGTATTATATCAAGGTCATCGATAGTGTTTCAATTTTTCTTAAATGGAACGATATGGACGTTCGACGAATTTAATATCAATATTTATTTAATATATTATATGAGCCGTTTATTTTGAAAGTGGCCTAACTCCATTTATCTTCAAATCGCGATATTTAAGGGTTTGCGTTTTAATGAATTTAAAAATATACGTATAGGATACTAATGAGTCATACTACTTAAGTGTATCTAAGGGTGTTAAATTTATAGTTCCTATTAAAATAATGGCAATTATTAACTGAATAATATGCGTTTTCTTATCAAGAATGAAGTTAGGCCAATTTCAAAATTAACAATCAGATTCATTATAAAATTTGAAGGTGTCCAAGTCCATTCAACATAATTTAAAATGCTTCAAAGTGAAAAAAAAAAAAACAATACTCAATTTATTTTACATATCTTTAAAACACTTCGAAAACATAATTTATGCGATTCAAAACATTTTTTAACTACATAACGTACAAAATTACAAACATAAATTTATTACAAAACAATTTACTACTAATATAGATTTTGTGTGTGTGAAAGGGATTTGAAAAAATTATGATGTTCCGGTTGTATATATCGTAATAGGTCAATTATGTCCTTGAATTTTGCTGTTGTAATTTGTCTGATATTTTTATACATATGGTGTCAATACAATATTTTTGAACTTTCTTGATCTACCCCGACGTTGGTAATAAATTCAGGACTTTAAAATTTTCATTTTCATTCATTGATTTAAGTATAAATGGAGTTAGGCCACTTTCAAAATAAACGATTAAATTATTGAACTAACTCTGAAAACTTATGTGCCAAGAATTATATCGTATTTGCTCGGAATATAAGTAACCTGAAATGCTTTACTGATAAATAAGATAAAATTATACATGTAATTATAGCAAACGGAAAAAATTGACAAATGGAGTTAGGCCACTTTCAAAATAAACGGCTCATATATATATATATATATATATTTTTATATATTAGGTTGGAAACTATGAAACGGGCGTTGAATGTAAATGAAAAACTAAACAAAAACGCCCGTTTCATAATTTCCAATCTAATATTAAACAAATATGTTAAACAAATATTTAAAAAAATATTATATGTATTATATTAAACAAATATATTAAACAAATATTAAAAAAAATATTATATATAATATATTAAACAAATATTTAAAAAATATTATATATAATATATTAAACAAATATATTAAACAAATAGTATATATACTATTGCATTAGAAAAAATCATTCGATAAAAATTGAATTTATCGTAAAGTATCGTAATTTCTTTCATTTTATTTTTTTTCTTTTTTGATAAGAGATTAAAATTCGCGATATAACTTTTATTTAAGATTTAACAATTTAATATTATTTTGTTTTGTTTTTGAAGAAGAAGAAGAAAAAGAAAAAAAAGAAAAAATAGAAAAAGAAAAGAGATAATCTCAAATAGAATTGATTAATCGAATGTAAAGTGAATTTCAACGTTTTGATGATAGAAGTTGATAACCCCTGTACTTCGTGTACAGAGCGAATAAGGCCTTTCCTGTGTCGTTCGTCGAACTTGACGAAACTCCTGGTATGGAGTCCCGTCCGATTGGACAACGACACTAGTAACTCGAGAGTGTCGAACATTGAATGGGATAGAAACAACGGAGTTAACCGAACTGGCCACAATCAACAGTAACAACGAAAACAACAACAACAACGTCAACAACAACAATAACAATAATAATAATAACAACGGTAAAGCAATAACAAGAACGATAACAATAACAACAACAACAACAACAACAACAACAATAACAACGATAGAGGACAACCATGAAATCGTGTTGGGGTTGATAGTTCACGGAAGTTGCTCTTTCCTCTATTGAGAGACCCATTTTCATTAGAGGAACAGTTTCTCACTTAGTTTATTACAAAGAAGGGATTTAATGGATACAAAATTGATGACACTTATTAAATTAAAAATTTGTTTATCCGTTTGATATATTGCGGAATAATTTCTTTTCTTTTTTTCTCTTTTTTGATTTTTATTTATTTATTTATTCATTTATTTATTCATATATTTATTTATTTATTTATTTATTTATTTATTTATTTATTTTCTTTTTTTATTGTTATATTTTTTTACAAATCGAGAGAAGGGATTTATTTCAATTTTGTCGTCGCCAAGATTTGATTTTTTTCATTTCACAAGCGTTAGGATTAAATTAGATTCTAATCATTCATATTGATTTTAATAATTTATTTTAATAATAGAATAGATTCTAATAAATATTTATATATATACATATAGATATATAAGATCTATAATTGATTAATTTCCGTAATTAATTATATCTATATGAATAATTAATTATGGGTATAATTATTTCTAACGTATATTAGATTCTACGATAAAAATGATAGGGATTGTTCGATACGTAAAATCAATCAGATGTGACAGAGTTTGTTTATGTTTGTTTATTTATTTATTTAATTATTTATTTTCTTTTCTTTTTTTTCCTGTTTTATTTATTGTTATATTTTTTACAAATCGAGAGAGCGGGTTAATTTTAATTAATTACTAGTAATAATTAATTACTGGTATAATTTACGATACAAAAAAAAAAATGATAGGCGTTCTTCGACACGCAAGGTCAATCAAATGCGACAAAGTTTGTTTTTGTTTATTTATTTATTTTATTTTATTTCATTTTTTTTTTTTTTTTTTTTTTTTTTTTTTTATTTATTCTTATATTTTTCATCGAGATCGAGAAGAATGTTAATTTTATTTTTCATTGTCGACGATTTATTTGTGATTTTTTCAGTGATTCTAACGTAAGATAGATTAAATTTTAATAATTAAATTTAAACAATTTATGAATGTTTAAGAGAACAAAAAAATTTTTTTGTTTATCATAAAATCGTTAATTTCTGTTTTCCACCATTTCTCTTCTTTTTCTTTTCTTTTCTTTTCTTTTTCGCTTTTTTTCGTTTTTTCTTTTTAATCGCTTAAAAATTTAAATCGTACAAGTCAAGAATTTTGTCAGAAAAAAGGAGAAAGAAATTTTCTCAATTATCATCGAAACGAACTAATTGAAACGAATAATCATATAATCGATTAATAAAAACGATTAATAAATATATATATATATATATAAGATCTATAATTGATTTCTTACCATAATTAATTATATCAATATGAATAATTAATTGTCGATATAATTATTTCTAACTTATCATTAAGTTAGATAGACTTAATAACTTATAAGACGATAGAAAAAAAAAAAAGAATAAAAAAAAGAAAAAAAATGAGATAGACGTTGTTCGATACGCAAGGTCAATCAGATGCGACAAAGTTGAATGAATAACGCCATGTCATTATGCTCGCTTTAATGGCCGACGATGATCACGCAATGAACCGATAAACGTGTCTACGAACGTAGAAGAATGTCCGCTTAAGTGCGCGACAGCGTACATTATGTATGAGAGGACAATCGACTCTGTCTCATACACATACATTCAAAGATAGATAGAGATAGAGATAGAGAGATAGAAAGAGAGAGAGATAGAGAGAGAGAGAGAGAGAGAGTGAGAGAGAATGAGAGATA
>NC_140827.1:1412500-1435000 GCF_050613455.1 Vespa mandarinia | reverse complement strand
TTTCTTATCTTCGTTTCTCCATAAATGGATTGTGCGTGTTCTTTTCTTTCATCATTTTCTTTTTCTCTCCTCTTTTTTTTTTTTTTTTCTTCATTTCTTTCTCCCTTTCTTCGTCTCCTTTTTTTTTCTCTACGTTTTCTCCTTCTTCTTCTTCTTTTCTATTTCTTGTTTTTCTTTTTTTTGTTTTTTCAGTCTTTTTATTTTTTTGCCTTTTCTCTTTCTTTCTTACTCTCATTGTCTCTTTTCCTTTTTCTTTTTCTTTTTCTTTCTTTTTTCCTTTCTGTCTTCCTTTCGTTTCTTTTCCTCTTGCTCTCTGCGCTTCATACATTTGTTTCGTTTCGTTTTGCTTTCTCCTTTTTTTGCTCTTTGTTTCCCCTTTTTTTCTTTTTTTTTTTTTTTTTTTTTTTTTTGTATTTTTTTGTTTTTGTCGAACAACAAATCGACCGATGATTTGCAACCTCTTTTGGATATTTTGAATATTTATTCGTGCGATAAATCTTACAATCGTTTGTACCATTCGTCTTCGATAGTGAACGCGAATTGGTACGAATCGTTGTTGTTCATTCGTCGTTTTATATATCATAGATATCTTCTCTCTCTCTCTCTCTCTCTCTCTCTCTCTCTCTCTTTTTTCTCTCTCTCTCTCTCTCTTTCCCCTTTTTTCTTTTTTACATATTAGAAATAGAGGAAAGCTTCGATGGTATGGTTTGATCTTCGTTGCATCGTTTTTTGTAAATTATGAAAGATTGTTGGGTATTCTTTTTTTTCTTTTTTTTTTTTTTTTTTTTTTTTTGGAAAAAGCAATTTAACCCACGAATTTCGTTTTGTGTTTCAAGATGATTTAATTAATTAATTAATTAATTTATTTATTTATTTATTTATTTATTTATTTATTGATTTATTGATTTATTTTTTCTTTTTCTCTAAAAATAAAAGAAGAAAACATGCGTAAAAACTAAGTAAAGATACAAAAATCAAGGAAGAAAGAAATGAGATAATCAAAAATATAAAATTACAATCAATATCAAAATTAAAATTGAAAAGTTTGATCGTTAAAATGAACAGTTGAGAAAAAAGAATTGTTTGAGAAGAAAAGAAGTAAAAGTACAAGAAAAAAATGAAAACGAAAAAAGGATTAAACGAACGTAAAACTATTATTAAAATTATCTTAGATGAAATAAAATTATCTTAGATAGGATAAATATCAAGAATATCGTCCTTAGAAAGACATAAAAAAATGTATTAAAACAACTTACCTTAGAAAACAAAAAAAATAAATAAATAAAAACAATAAAAAAGAAGAGAAAAAGAAATACACACGAAAACGGAAGAGGGGACTAATCCTAAAACTGTAATTGAAATTACAATTGAGAATCTCGTCGTTAAGAAAAAAAAAAAAAAAAAAAAAAAAGAAAACAAGATAAACAAATAAAAAGAAAACAATAAAAAATTTAAATAAAAAAAGAAAGGACCTTTCAAAAAAAAAAAAAAAAAAAAAAAAAAAAGAAAAGAAAAAAAAATGAAAATTAATCCTACGTGAAACAAGAATTGAAATTACAAACAAGAATCTCGTCGTTAAAAAAAAGAAGAAAAAAAAAAGAAAAAGGAAAAAAAATAAATAAATAAACGAACAAATAGAATACAAACAAAAGTACAAAATAGTACGAAGGTATAAAAGAAAAAAAGGGAAAAAAAAAAAGGAAAAAAAAAAAAAGAAAAACAATAGAAAAAAAGAAAATTACACGCGCAAGAGGAAAAAAGGTAAAGAGAGTGATCCCGTTATTAAATAAAAAAAAAAAAAAAAAAAAAAAACAAATAAATAAATAAATAAATAAAAAAAAAAGAACCTCCCCGTGCAACAAAATGCTACGATAAAATCAAAAACAATTATTATCCCTCGGTACTCTCTATCCTGTGCATAAAGCATTATGTTCTATTGTTATTAGTAGTAATGCAATTCGCTAGATCCCACCCGTTAGTGGGCATATGAAGTATGTATATCGGTCTACGATGAATCAGGCAACCGGCCACAAACGGTTTATCGTTCGTTTCAGAATAAACGGATCGACGCCAACACCGGCACCTGTTCTCCTTTTCTCTCTCTCTCTCTCTCTTTCTTTCTCTCTCTTCTATATTACTTGTTCCCTCATTCTCGCACACACTATCACTCTATATCTTTCTCTTTCTGGCCCTCTTTGCCACGAACCAAACTCGTTTGGTCGTTTCGATGCAAACCGGTGACCAATAATTTACGATCGAATGCAATGAGTCGCGACAATGAGAGAATACGAGAGAAAGAGAGAGAGAGAGAGAGAGAGAGAGAGAGAGAGAGAGAGAGAGAAGTAGAGCCGAAGAGAAAGAGAGAGAGAGGGAGAGGAAATAACTCGTCGAATGATCAAGGAGATTACGAAAGAGAGAAAAAAAAAAGGGGGAAAAGAACAACGAATGAAAGAAAAAGAACGTTCGAAATTATACGTGACGAGAAAGAAATAAAAGAGAAACAAAAAAAAAAAAAAAGAAAGCAAAAAAAAAAAAACAGAAACAAAAAGAAGAAGGAAAAAAGAAAATAAAAACAAGAAGAAAAAGAAAAGAAAAAAGAAAAAGAAAAAAGAGGAAAAAGAAAAAGACCTAAATCGATGGTGAAGTCGAGTTTTAATAAGTTTTTGTTCAACGAAAAGAGAAAGAAGAAAGAAAGAAAAAAAAAAAAGAAAAAGAAAAAGAAAAGAAAAGAAAAGAGAAAGAAAAAGGAAGAAGAAATAAAAAGGGAGAAGTACGAGAGCGAGATTGAATTGACCGTACGATTTTCGCATAAAAAGATTTTCGTGATGTTTAATGATCGGAAAAGAGAAGGAAAGAAAAAAAAGAAAAGAAAAGAAAAGAAATGAAAAGAAAAGAAAAGAAACGACAAGAGCCATGACTCTTAAAAACAAAATCTTCAAAGGGCATGCATATCCTATTCGAAGTGGTATTTTTTTTTTTTTTTTTTAATATCGTCAATTAAAAATATTTTTGAAGAAGTCAATTTTTCTTTTTCTTTTATTCTCTCTCTCTCTCTCTCTCTCTCTCTCTCTCTCTCTCTCTCTCTCTCTTTTTAAAAACTTTTCAGACTTGTTACGTAAATCCCATGGCATAAAAAATTTCAAATGGCGATCTCAATTTCTTCCCGCTCATTACTACCACTGTACACCTCCTCCTCCTCCTCCTCCTTATCCTCCTCCTTCATCCCTTCTTTTTCTCCTCATTCTCCTTCCTTCTTCTTCTTCATCCTCATTTGTACGTGCGATCGAAAGTTTAATTAAGTGAGAATTAAGTCCCGTCGTTGGATGTCGTCAAACGAAATTTCTTTAAAGAAATTTTTCATCGTTTCTCTCTCTCTCTCTCTCTCTCTCTCTCTCTCTATATATATATATATATATATATATATATATATATATATATATATACCGTAACGTTTATCATTGAAATTAATTAATCGATAATATTATTCTCAAGGTTAATACACTACGATCAGTTAAGTACATAATTGTTTAATCGTACAAACAGGGAATATGAATATTTTCTTTGGGAAAAATTGTCAAACACATTTTTATACGTGTGTATACGTGCATACGTGTATATACGTGCATAAGTGTATAGGTGTATAAGTGTATATACATGTATATACGTGCATGCATGTATATGTGCGTGTCGTTTGTGTCTACGTGAATTCATAAACGTGTAATGCAGACGAGACAGCATGATATCAAGGAAGGTTCATTCAATGCACTTTTTTCCCTGATGTGTGATATACATGCATATATATATATATATATATATATATATATATATGTTATATATATATAGATACGTACACATATATATGGATGAATGGATGTGTTCATGGTTGCAGCTTATCAGTATTCTTGCATTAACCATGAACATACATGTATTCATAGATGCTTCGCACATTTTTGTATCATGGTTATCATATAGTACCCTTCAGGTATTCACTATCAAGATGACTTACGTATATTTTGAAGGAAAATTTTCATAAAGGTTATCATGTGTATACGTATGTATATATATATATATGTGTGTGTGTATGTGCGTGTGTGTGTGTGTATGTACTTTAATAAAAAGAAAAAAAAATACATTTGTATACGCGAGTATACTTTTATACATTTGTATTGAATTGAAATGTATAACCTGTAATTTATTAGTTGAAAATATGACAGAAAGAGACAAAAAATGAATATTTTATATATATATATATATATATATATATATATATATATATATATGCATGGCTTACTTTATATTATTCACTTATATTATTATATTATTTATTTATATTCTACATTTATTTTTATTCATTTATATTCTACATTTTATTTTTATATATTTAAATATATATGGTATAAATCAATGATTAGTATTTACAATGTGTGTGTGTGTGTGTGTATGTAAATAGATATATTATGTACGTACGTGTATGTACGTGAATATAATTATGCAGTGATTTATTTCAAAAATAATTAATCAATAGTTCTGATAAAATAAATATATAAAAGAAAGGCAATAATATTCCATGAAAATGAACATTTCACATCAGGATTATTCAACATATTTCAATTGTGAAACAAATTAATTTTAATTTTGTATTATACAATGATTTTACGAAAAATTATATTAGAAGAAAATGTTATAGTAAAATATATATAAAAAATATTGATTTAGAGTTTATAATTTTTAAACAATGAACTCAATTAAAAGTAAAAAAAAAATATATATATATATATATAAATATTAGGTTGGAAACTATGAAACGGGCGTTTTTGTTTAGTTTTTTATTTACATTCAACGCCCGTTTCATAGTTTCCAACCTAATATATAAATATATATATATATAAGCCGTTTATTTTGAAAGTGGCCTAACTCCATTTGTCAATTTTTTCCGGTTACTATAATTACATGTACAACTTTATCTTAGTTATCAGTAAAGCATTTCAAGTTGAATATTCCGAGCAAATACGATATAATTCTTTGACACATAAGTTTTCAGAGTTAGTTCAATAATTTAATCGTTTATTTTGAAAATGGCCTAACTCCATTTATACTTAAATCAATGAATGAAAATGAAAATTTTAAAGTCCTGAATTTATTACCAACGTCGGAGTAGACCAAGAAAGTTCAAAAATATTGTATTGACACCATATGTATAAAAATATCAGACAAATTACAACAGCAAAATTCAAGGACATAATTGACCTATTACGATATATACAATCGGAACATCATGATTTTTTCAAATCCCTTTCACACACACAAAATCTATATTAGTAGTAAATTGTTTTGTAATAAATTTATGTTTGTAATTTTGTACGTTATGTAGTTAAAAAATGTTTTGAATCGCATAAATTATGTTTTCGAAGTGTTTTAAAGATATGTAAAATAAATTGAGTATTGTTTTTTTTTTTTCACTTTGAAGCATTTTAAATTATGTTGAATGGACTTGGACACCTTCAAATTTTATAATGAATCTGATTGTTAATTTTGAAATTGGCCTAACTTCATTCTTGATAAGAAAACGCATATTATTCAGTTAATAATTGCCATTATTTTAATAGGAACTATAAATTTAACACCCTTAGATACACTTAAGTAGTATGACTCATTAGTATCCTATACGTATATTTTTAAATTCATTAAAACGCAAACCCTTAAATATCGCGATTTGAAGATAAATGGAGTTGGGCCACTTTCAAAAAAAACGCCTCATATATATATTTATCTTCGTCTATTTCTGATCTATTTATTTCTATATACATACGTATATACATATGTAACATATGTATATATATATATATATATATATATGTATATATATAGTGAGATAGAGATAGAGTGAGATAGATAAAACGAGTAGTAATTGTTTAAAGGAATGTAGGCATTTGAATATGGTAGAAATTGTTGAGTCAGGATAGTACCAAGGGATATTTATAATCGGCCATGTCGAACGAAATCGATATTTGGTACATAGCAATAGGAACGTTAGAACAATGACATATCGCGGAGCTTTGTCAGCTCGCATAATTGCGATTACGAGCATTCGCGAGTGCTCTTCCACGCTCGTTTCAAAGCCGTCATATCTTCTCGTACGTTTTATTCGTCCCTATTGTTCCCTATCTCTTTTATTTCTTTCAATAATTTTTATTTTTTTTTCTCTCCCTTTTTTCTACCCTTTTTCCCGTTTTTTTCATCTCCTTCTTTCTTTACCACCATTATTATCATTATCATTATTATTATTATTATTATTATTATTATTATTATTATTATTATTATTATTATTATTATTATTATTATTATTATTATTATTATTATCATTGTTATCTTGAACTTTATCAGGTATCGTTCGTTTGTTTTACTTTTGTATTTACGTTTGTATGTTTGTTAAGTGTTTGTTTTCTTTTCTTTTCTTTTCTTTTTTTTTTTTTTCTTCTTCAAGCTCTTTCTTTCTCGACAATTTTCATTCACGAAACAATAAGCACGTAAAAGTTTTCAATTGCGAATTTATCGTCGGACATAATATTTATTTATCGTTGATTTGAATTGAATTGGAAGAGAAAAAATGAAATGGGTATAAAACTCAAGGCCAAATAGAAAAAGAACTAATGATTATTTTCATTCGAGAACATAAACGCGATAACGAATGAATATTTTTGAATTTAAATATATCAAACTGATCGATCATTGATTTTCGTTAGAAAATAGGAATGAATTTAAAGGTGGGAAAGTAATATTGATCGATTATTTTCATTTAAAAAAAAAAATGGAAAAGAAAAATAATAATAATAATAATAATAATAATAATAATAATAATAATAATAATAATAATAATAATAATAATAATAATAATAATAATAATAATAATAATAATAATAATATCGATGATCTTTAATGGACAGATATTGATCGATAATATTTATTTTTAGATATATTGATTTTCATTATTAAAGATGAACGAGTTTGTCAATTATTAATCATTGATTAATATTAGAAAATACGAACTCTAACTATTATTACAATAACAATTATTAATTATTAAATATATTTAGGAACAAATATTAAATATTTGATTTTTATTAGAAAATATCAACGATCATTCTGGCCATATATTAATCATTTATTTCCATTAGAAAGTACTCACGAATTGTATATAACTTCATATATATAACTTCATATATATATATATATATATATGAAGTTAACTATTAATCATTCATTTTCACTTAAAAATACAATACTCTCTCTCTCTCTCTCTCTCTCTTTCTCCCTGCTCACTTCTCTAACGTCATTCAGTGCCAAATATTAATCATTGATTTAGATCAGAAAATATTGACGTACTTAAAGATCGATATTATTAATCAATGATATTCATTATAAAGAATAAAATATTAAATTTGAAAAACAAACATTGATCATTGATTTTCATTAGAAAATACGAACGAACTATAACGAATTATATAATTATTAATCATTGATTTTCATTAGAAAAATATCTGTCAATTTTTATGGATCCATATGTTTTGATCTATAATTTATTCGTTTAAGAGAAAGAAAAAACAAAAAAAAAAAAAACAAAATGTACCAACGATATATCATCGGACAAATCACATCGATCATTCATTTTCATATAAAATTATAACGTAATGATTTTTATTGAAAAATGTTAAGAAAAAAAAAGAAAAGAAAAGAAAAAAAAAAAGATTGAAAAAAACATCCAATTATTTTTAATCAATAACAATACAAAATAAATATTAATGATCTTTAGATTGTATCTTACATACATACATATATATACATACATACACATGTACATACGTATGTACATATTAATATATTCCTTGATGAAATCGTAACCAAACATATTTGTCGTCCGGTTTTTTAAGTTTACAATTGATAATACAGTTGGTACCACCACCAATACCAACTCATAGAAATAAAAATGAACTAACGTGTTTCCTTTGTTCCCTCCTCCTCCTCCTCCTCCTCCTTCCACCCCCCTCACCCACCTTTCCTCCTTCCTTCTCCCCTTCCACACCCCTTCTATCCTATTCCCCTCTTAACGTCCAATGTCCTCAGCCAAGTATTTCTTTCCATCTATCTTCATTTCCGTTTGAACAACAAAAACATCTGGCGTTTTTATCGCATAATTTTCCCTTTTTCAATTCGATATCATTATATCTTTATTATTATAGGGTTATTATCACGATGTTCACGCACTAATTATGGCCGTGCGTTGATACCGGTCATTTTTCTACGTCTACCTTTTTCGTACGTCATAATTAATAGGAAGGATATTATTCATTAAATTTTTTTCTTTCTTTATCCCTTCCCCTTCTAGTATTTAACCCCTACCACTCTTAACAAATCATGCACCCTCAAATTCTCTCTCTCTCTCTCTCTCTCTTATATCGCGAGTTTTCATTATAGTTCATGGTCACTGACGAACAACTACCACCGGGTGTTTTGTATATGGACACGTGCTTACATAAATACATACATACATATATACGTATATATATATATATATATATATATTACATGCACATATATATTTATGCTTATGTATGTAATTTGTAAAATTTGTGCGCATGATCTGTCGGCAAGTTATATTTTACGAAACACGCAGGTGTGTTTCCTGCCGGTTTTTGAGAATAAACGCACGAGGCCATTATACGATGACAATCGTAACAGACGAAAGAAATCGTATTGTTGATATTGTTCAATCAAATTGTTTGTTTCATTTTATATTTCTTTTTCCATTTTTATTTTATTATTATTATTGTTATTATTATTTTTTTTCCTTTTTTTTTCCCTTTTTTTTTTGGTTTATATTCGAAGCAAATATGTTCACGTGTAGAAAAAAAAAGGAAAACAAAGATTGAATTGACACATATTAATATTTGCTCTTGATTATATAATAAATATGTGCGTGTATGTGTGTGTGTATGTGTGTGTGTGTGTGTGTGTGTGTAGGATTTTTCTAATATTTTTTTTTATCCCAATAAACGACATAGTAATATAAGAAATTATATAAAGATATTTCTATCGATTTGGTTTTATAATAAATATGTGTCTATTTTTGTTACTTTTTTTTTTTTTATCTAAATAAATAAAGACATCAATATAACAAACTATTGTAGTAATACTGTTCTATTGTATTTTAACAGTATATAAAAAAGATTAATTATATATTTACGTATATCGTGAATTTTTTCTTGATAGATTCATCGAAAAGTATTTCGAGAGAAATTCATAAAATAAGGATCAAAATTATAATTAAAAATAGAAGGAAAAGGAAGAAGGGGGGAAAAAAAAAGAATGATACGGAATAATATAGTGGTATATAGTATATCCTGCTCATGCACGCACACACACACATATACATATATACGCACATTCACGCACATACATACATAGATATACGCGCACATATACGTATACGAAGCTTTTACATTTCTCCATCTCTTTCCATCTCACGTAAACCGAGGAAACGACAAATCTCATTCTTGACAGCAGTTGTATAGTCTTGTCGATATAAATCATTCATCTGTGTTCCTCCATTGAAAAAAACCTCTTGGGTTTAGTTCGTCGATAGTTGAACGATAAAGGGTAAAAAAAAAAAAAAAGAAAAAAAAAAGGGGAAAGGCACCGTTTTGTTTCCTCTAAAAAGAGAAAATAAAAAAAAAAAAAAAAAAGAAAGAAAACAACAACAAAAAGAAAAACAAAAATAACTAAGAAAAAAAGAAAAAGACAAAAGAATAAACAACTACCAGAGTTCATTCTTTCTGTTTTGTTTAATATTTTTTTTTCTTTTTCTTTTTCTTTTTTTTTTGCCTTTTCTTCTTTCAATTTTTCATCATTTTTATTCGAAATTTTTCATTTATAATTTTCACTTATTTATTTATTTATATATTTATTTATTTATTCGTTTGTTTTTTCTTCGTTTAAATTAGTACAAATAAGTTAATAAGTCTACATTAATTTGACATTATTATTATTATTATTATTATTATTATTATTATTATTATTATTATTATTATTATTATTATTATTTCTCTTTTATTATTATTTTATAATATTAATAATCTCATATAACATAATATTTTATATAGAACAAAATGATTAATAATAATTTCGAATAATAATTTCGATTATAATATCCGTTTAAGTTAAGTTTTATTTTATTTTTTTTATTAATAATAATAATAATAACAAAACAACAATAACAGTAACAATAACAATAATAATAATAACAACAACAACAACAACAACAACAACAACAACAGTAGTAAGAATAATAATAATAAAAATAATAAAAATAATAATAAAAATAATAATAAATATAATAATAATAATAATAATATTGATACTGAATTTATTTAATCGTATATATATATATATAAAAAAAGAAAAAAAGAAGAAAAAAAGTAAATAAATATTAAATCCACCATTACTCTTTCTTCGCCACCATTTCTTTTTCTTCCTCTCTCTCTCTCTCTCTCTCTCTCTCCCTCTCTCTCTCTCTCTCTCTCTCTCTCTCTCTCTCTCTCTCTCTCTGTTCTTCTTTTTTTTCCTTTTCTTTTTTCTTTTTTTTTTTTCTTTTTTCTTTCTTTTCTTTCTCCCTTTCCACCAATAGTGCCCCGTGTGTTTACGTAAAGATCGGCAAAGGGAAATCGAAGAAGTAATTTGGTTTATTTTTTTGGGTCTTCGTCGAAGTTAATTTATTTAAATTTTAAAATACTCAAAGGATACAGGGGCTTGGGGCTAAAAAAAAAAAAAGAAAAAAAAAAAGGAAAAAGAAAAATCAATGGTGTAACATCGAAATATGACTGTTTAAAGATTCGAAGAACAGTAGTCTCGGGAGAGAGAGAGAGCGAGAAAGATAGAATGTTATCGTATTCTCTGTTTTATAGAGAAAAGGAAAGAAAGAGAGAGAGAGAAAGAGAGAGACAGAAGAGAGAGAGTGAGAGAAAGAGAGAGAGAGAGACAGATAGACAGAGAGAGAGAGAGAGATAGATAGACAGAGAGAGAGAGAGAGAGACAGAAAGAGAGAGAGAGAGAGAGAGAAAGAGGGTTGGATATAGTGAGAAGGAGAAAAGGGTGTGGAACGATTGGATTGAAAAATTGACGCCCGATTCTCGAATTCTCGGTGCACGAGTTCGGACGTTTTACGAGTCGACTCGATCGAACCCTTTCTCTCTCTCTCTCTCTCTCTCTCTCTCTCTCTCTCTCACTCTCACTCTCTCGTTCGCTACTTTTAACCTTTATCGGTTTCCGCTAAAAGAGACAATGCACTGGCGTATTCCTAACTGAAAAGGGATGTGCGAAAACGATACGTTTGCGTTTTAAACGTCGATTATCGAAATAGTTGTTTTGCTTTATTTCCTTTTGTTTTGAGTGTTTTTTTTTTCTTCTTCTCTTTTTTTCGTTTTCTCCTTTTTTTCTTTTTTCTTTTTTTTTTTTTTTTCCTTTTCCTTTTTCGTTCGTTCGCTTGTTTGTTTGTTCTTCCGGTGCAATTTTTTCTTCGTTTTTTTCTTTTTTTTTTTTTTTTTGAACGAAAAAAAAGAGAAAAACGAAGAAAAAAAAAAAAAAAGAAAGAAAGAATGAAAAAATTTCCACGAGACCTTTCTCATTGTTCTCTCTCTCTCTCTCTCTTTCTCTCTCTCGCTTCTTTTTTTTTTCTTTTTTTTTTCTTCTTTTTCTTTCGTTCTTTTCTTTTTTTCTTTTCTCTTCGATACTTAATTTAACGACACATTATAATATTATATTATACACTTTATCTCTATAATTATATAATTGTCATATAATTACTTGAGTAATAATTATATTATTATTATTATATAATTATTTAATAGTGATATACAATTAATCAATAAAATTCTCATTTCTTTGTCGTATTTAATATTAACGATAAATCGTAAATATATTAACATACGAACATATATGAACGTATACGTACATGAACATACAAAGATGAGTACACAAATATATATAAACCACACACGGACATAAATACACAAATGGAAACGCGTAAACGTAAACATACAAACGTGAACATATACACGTGAACACACACAAATATGAACGTACACATTTGAACACACACACACACACACACACATACACAAATTTTCTCAGACCAATATTATTACATCGTATATCTGTCCCTTTGCCGAATTACGAAGACCCGACCGATACATACTAAAACTCTCTCTCTCTCTCTCTCTCTCTCTTCCTCGATCGATCGATCGATCAATCGATTTCTCGTAAACGAAGCAGAGACGATTCGTGGAACGTTTCGCAGCGGAAACGAATCGTTCCGTTCACGGAACAAATAATCTTTGGCTCGTTCAAACTACACATATCTTACCAATCTCCTCCCTCCCCTTTACATCCACCCTTCATGTCCCACGAACCACCCAGTAGTATCTAACCGTTCCGTTCGTTCCTACCAACTCCCCCTACCTTCCACCCCCTAACCCCCACCCCCTTCCGATCCCAACCCCATCCCATTCCATTTTCCACTAAGAGATAAAGAGGAATATATCGCGAATTCGTGTCACGATGTTCTCGAAGCTTCTATCAGGATTGTTCGAAAGGCCCACCTACCAAACTCACCAACCAACCAAGATGGCAGAATGGACGAGAGAGAGAGAGAGAGAGAGAGAGAGAGAGAGAGAGAGAGAAAGAGAAATATCTTGGAAATTACTCGTGAAACATCTTCTACCCCCTCCCCCTCCCCCTCCCCAACCCCTCTTTACCCTCTTTTACTGCTTCCATAAAACATCGTATTAGGGGTGTGTACACTACTCCTTTCGAAGAGAACAAGATGAAATAAAAAAATAAAAATAAAATAAAAAAGAAAAGGAAAGGAAAGACAGAGAAGGAGAAGGAGAGAGAGAGAGAGAGAGGTGTGTGAGAGAGAGAGAGAGAATGGGGTGAAGGAAAGACACTAGTCTCTGCTCTGGGACTTCTTTTTTTACATTTTAAGTGAGAAACACCGATACGTCCCGTTAAATAATCAACGTGATCCTCTTACTACTGGGAACATTGAAATTCTAAGCCTTTTCTCTCTTTTCACGATGGATTACTTTCCGATTGGAACATGGTACTCTTCGATAGATTGTAGTTTTACATTGTTTGGTTTTCTATTCCTTTTTCCTTTTTTTTTTTTTTTTATTTTTTATTTTTTTATTTTTTTATTTATTTCGTTCTCTCTCTCTCTCTCTCTCTCTCTCTCTCTCTCTCTCTCTCTCTATCTTTGTTCTTTTCAAACTTTCGTCTATTTCATAGCAATTATCGGCGTAGTTAATTATTTGAGTACGACATTTAATAGAGAAGAAAAATATATATATATATATATATATATATATATATATATATATAAAGTATGGGAAATTATTTAGAACGTGTGACAGTAAATCATAAATATCTTTAAAAGGATATATCATTTCAATGAAACATTTTCGGTGGTAATTTTTATGTGAACCTTTTTTTTCTTTTTTTTTTTTGTTTTATCCATTTGATCTCATTAATACGTAATTAATAAGTTTGGTACCGTACAATTTTTTTTTTTTTTTTTTTTTGAACACCCTGTATAAAAAACTATTTGATCTATTAGTTATTAGTTTAATCTGTTTAATAATTTTATACTAATAAAAGGAAAAAAGCAAAAAAAAAAATAAAACAGTATTTATGTCGTATAATTTTAATTTAAGTGCAACGTGTAACAATATTCTGCAATATTGAAATTATTCAAATAATTTCAATTTGATGTTCAATTGTTATTTTATATATATATATATATATATATATATATATATATATATATTTTTTCTTTTTTCTTTTTTTTTTTTTAAACGTAATATTCACGCGCGATTTATATATTTCGAAATAGTTTAATATTTAGAATAATTCATGTGTATTGTATAATAATATCATGTAATTTTATTTAAATCATTTCCGGGATATTATTCAAATAATTTCAATTTAATGTTCAGTTGTAATTTTATTTTGTTTTTTTTTACTTTCTTTTTTTTTTATTTATTTTTTTGGTTTTTTTTTTACAATTATCAAAATCATTATTATTGGACTGAAAAGTCACGTTTTTGTGTTGAAAGTCACGTTTGTTTTTCTTTTCGTTTAGCGTATAAAATTAAGCAAATTAAAATAAGAACGAACGGATCAAATGTTCTTTTTTTTATCTTTTTTTTTTATTTTTTTTTTTTCTTTCAAGTACCCATCGAATTGACATTGATCTGATGACGTCAGATCTATGATCATGATTTTCTTTGTTTTTTTCTTTCTTTTTTTTTTTCTTTTTTTTTTTTCTTTCTCTCTTTTCATCTTATACTCTTTACATTCGGTCATAGTATTTGTGTTGGCTTTCAATAGCTGTTGTTCTTTTTTATATATTTTTTCTTTTTCAATTTTTAATTTTTTTACTTTCATCTTTATTTGATTTTTAATAAATTATTCTTCAAATTCTCTTCACTTTTTCGTTCTCCAACATCCACGTTATCGATGAGTCACATTCTGGTGGCTTTTTATCTCTAGGGGGAAAAAACGAGGAGAGAAAGAGAGAGAGAGAGAGAGAGAGAATGGGAGAGAGAGAGAGAGAGAGAGAGAGAGAGAGAGAGAGAAAGAATGAGAGCGAAAGAGAAAGAGAGAGAGAGAGAATAAGAGAGAAAGAATGAGAAAGAGAGAAAGAGAGAGAGAGAATGAGAGAGAGAGAGAGAGAGAGAGAGAGAAAAAAGAAGAGAAGGTGAAACGAAGAGTGGGTGGGTTAGTGGGTGGGTGTCCATAACGAACAACTCTCGGCGTTATATTTACCGTGCTTTCAGAGCTTAATTAACGACCGAGCAGTAGCAGGATGAAAATAAATTTCACGAGACCGTGACCACGGTCTCTCCGGCATTGGCCGCTGCAGTCGTCGTCGCCATTGCCGTTCTTGTGTTTGCAAAGAGTCCTAGCGAGAAATTTGCATAAGATACGAAAATCTTTTACATCGCGCGATCAAACATCGTTAATATCAAATACCATTCATCTCGAAATAATATGTCCGATCAGATGGAATGTAATATGGAATTGTTTTTTTTTCCTTTTTTTTTTTTTCATATTTCTTTTCGCTTCTTTTTTCTTGCTTTTTTTCTTTTTTTTTTTTTTTATTTATTTTTCTTTTTTCTTTATTTTATTTTTTCTTCGCTATGATTAAGAACGAATATTGGCAATTTCTTCTTGTTGTTCCTTATTTTTTATTTTGTTTTTCGCGTTTTCTTTTTTCTTTTTTCTTTTTTTTTTTTTTTTTTTTTTTTTTTTTTTTATTTTAATGATTTTTATGTCGACGTCCATAAACGTGCGAACTTTTTTTTGACGAAGCTTTTTACTTTATTTTATTTCTTCGTTTTTTCGATCTTCTTTCAATCCTTTTTTTTTCTATATTTCTCTATATTTTTTTCTTTTTTTTTTTTCTTTTTTCTTTTTCTATATTTAATATCTCGTAACTTTCAAATTGCATTAAATTGTTATAGAGAAGGATTAAAGGAGAAATTAAAGGAGAAAAGTAAAAGGAAAAAAAAAATCTTGGCTACAAATATTTTAGTAGTAATATAAATCTTTTATTCTTTTCTCTCTCGCTCTCTCTCTCTCTCTCTCTCTCTTTTTTGTCCCTTTTTTTTCTTCTTTGTTACGCAAACTTTGACGACTTTTTTCATGAATTTTAATTTAATTTTTTCATTGAATTCGTCAAATTCTCCAATCGAATATCGAAATATTTTTGCAATAATCAAGAACATAGTTGTTCGTTTATAATTAATTAATTAATATGTATATATATGTGTACATTTCTTTTTTTTAATTATTTTTATCTTGCTTCCCGCACATGTACATTTTTACGAAGTTCTTTTAATTTGTTTTCTATTTTTTTTTTTTTTTATTTTTTTTCTTTTTTTTTAATTCCTCATCATTTTAAAATCAATTGTCTTAAATTATATAATATAATATGTATATATAATATAATATAATATAATATAATATATATATTATATATTATATAATATAATATATATATATATATATATATATATATATATATATATATATATATATTGAAAAAGAGATTGGAAAAGAAATTGTCAAAAAGGCAAATTTTAATTGCAGATGTTTAAAAAGTTGGATCTTCTTTTTTCTTTTTTATTCTTTTATTCTTTTTTTTTTTTTTTTTTTTTTTTTTTTGAAGAAATTTGTACAATTTTTCATTAATTTTATTTAATTTGCGAAAATTCCCGCTATTTTCGAATCGAAATATCAGAGGATTTTCGTTTGTAGGACGGAATTTTTTTTTTTTTTTTTTTACGACAATCAAGAACGAGATTGTTTATCTCCAATTTTCGATTTTCTTTTTTTTTCGTTTTTAATGATTTTTATCTTATTCGCTGCGTATACGTGGATTTTTTTCTCTTTTTTTTTTCTTTTTTTCTAAATTGTTCTTCACTATGTTCAATTTTAACAGTAATTGTAAACTTGTATAGCAATTGAAAAGCTTATTCAAAAGGAAAATTTTTCATTATAGTTATTTCCACAGAGTTCGAATGTTATTTTCCTTACGTGTACGATCCTTCGATATTTGTTTTATTTATGTTTTTTTTTCTTGTTCTTGTTTTTTTTTCTTTTTTTTTTTTTTTAATGATTTTTATCCTGTCATTTCCTGTCTACATGGAAATTTTTAAGATGTTTTTTATTTTTAAAAAAATTGTTCTTTCATAATGTTCGTTTAACGATCGTTTTAAATTAAAAAATACAAAAATAAAAATATTAAAAAAAAAAAAAAAATGAAAACATAAAATAGATACTGATAATAGATATTACAACGCAGTGTTTATTACGATATTTTCTTTCTTTTCTTTTTTTTTTTTTTTTTTTTTTTTTATTACCTGTGCGATCTTTTACGATTTTTTGTTGTTTTGTGATTCGCTTAATCATCGCCATTTTTGAACGATAAATCGAATCGAGAATTGCAATTACTCGTAAATCATTGTGAACCGAAAACTCTGTTTAAAATTTATTCTATTCATTGTAGATCCTTTGTTTATAAAATTCATAGTATATACTCTGGTATATTAATTAAATAAATAAATAAATAAATAAATAAATAAATAAATAAATGCGTGTACATATTTCTATATTAATATTTATAAATATTTAATGCAAATTTCGGAAAAAAATGATTTAATGTAAATATCTCCGAAGGAATAAATTATAAAATCGAAGATCGTTAAAAAGACAAAGAAAAAAAAAAGAAAATCAAAAGAAAAAAAACGTACCAAAAAAAGAAGAAAAAAGAAATGGAGAAAATGAACTGTCCCATCGATCGTCTTGCTTAATTTTTTCTTTCGCTTTGTTCTTTCTCGTTCTTGTTTCTTTCTTTCTTTATTTATTTATTTATTTATTTATTTTATTTTTTTTTGTTTTCACGTATTCGTCGACGAAGCTATTTCTGTTGTTATTTGTAACGACATATCTTTCTCGTCTGTAATAAATTCATCGCGTGTACGAAATCGATCGTGTAACTTTAAATTTCCACGGAAGACATAGTCGTCATGTTTCGTGACTTTCAAAACACAGAGAAAGAAAAAGAACAGAGAGAGTGTGTATGTGTGTGAAAGAGAAAGAGAGAGAGAGAGAGAGAGAGAGAGAGAGAGAGAGAGAGAGAGAAGGCAAAGGAGAGATAGAATTGTGCCTTTCTGTAGTATTTTTGTAGTACTTTCTTTTTTCTTTTTTTTTTTTTCTTTTTTTTTTCTCTTTCATTTCTTTTCTTTTTTTTTCCCCTTTCCTTTTTATTTTCGTGGTCTAATACGAGAATACACGCGAAAAGTATAGGCCAGTTGTGCTTTGCTGAACGATCCACATATAGAGAAATGAGACTTCAAAGGGAAAGATGGAAAAAAGGAAGTAAGTAAGTAAGTAAGTAAGTAAGTAAGTAAGTAAGTAAGTAAGGAAGGAAGTAAGGAAGTAAGTAAAGTAAAGTAAGGTTTTCGTAGCTCGTCACGATATTCCGCAGATGTTTTTTTTGAGAAATAAAATGGGTCTCCTTTTGTGCCCCGATACAAAAAAGAAAAAAAGAAAAACAAATCCTATTTCTCTTCGTTTAAACTCTTTGACTATCTTTAAAGGAGATATCTTGGTTGGGATTGTAAAAAGATTTGAAAGATATATTAATTAAAATTATCAGTTTATTCGACGAGGAAAGTTTCATTTTGTTTGAATTTGAGAGGTAGAAAGAGAGAGAGAGAGAGAGAGAGAGAGAGAGAGAGAGGGGTGAGACGAGATGTATGCAATTTCGATCATTGAATATCGAGAGAGAGAAAGAGAGAGAAAGAGAAAGGGAAAGAGAGAGACAGAGATAGAGATAAATATATATATATATAGAGATAGAGAGAGAGAGAGACAAGTAGAGAGACAGAAAAGAGAGAGAAAGAGAGAGAAAGAGAGAGAGAGAGAGAGAGAGAGACAGAGAGAAAGGATGAGAGAGAGATTCTATAATTGCGGTTTCGATTATTGAAACATGAGAGAGAGAGGCAAACCATAAATACAGTTTTGATCATGAAAACACGAGAGAGAGAGAGAGAAAGAGAAAGAGAGCGAGAGAGAGAGAGAGGGAGAGAGAGATGATAAATACAATTCTGATCATGGAAATGAGAGAGAGAGAGAGAGAGAACGACGATAAATACAATTCTGATCATGGAAATGAGAGAGAGAAAGAGAGAGAGAGAGAGAGAGAGAGAGAACGATGATGCGTGCATTTTCGATGATCGAAATGCGAAAGAGAAAGAGAGAAATAGATATGAAAATGATATAAGAGAGAACACGATAATAAGTGTAGTATATATATATGAATATATGTATATACGTATGTATGTGTATATATATATATATATATATATATGCATACGAAACGATACTAATAGGTCGTAAGTAAAATACTGATAACAAATTTGGTTGAATCGTTTATTTATTCATTTATACAGCAATTAAATATTTTTCTAAATTTCTGTATAATGAGATAAAAACGATTTTAACGTTAATAAAACGAAAGAGAGAGACAGAGAGAGAGAGAGAGAGAGAGAGAGAAAGGGAGAGAGAGAGATAGACAGATAAAAATTAAAATTATATTATAATAAATGCAAGGATAAAAATATGATATATTGATGAGTATGTATTTTACTAAATGATTCTTTTTATAATAATTATGATAAAATGTTTTATTCCTTTTGTTTTTTATTTTTTTTTTTTTTTGCTTGTTGATATTTACAATCTATTTTTATATTTATCATATAAATATATATACAAAATTCACTAAGACAAAGAAAGGGGAAAGAGAGAAAGAGAGAGAGAGAGAGAGAGAGAGAGAGAGAGAGAGAGAGAGATTGAAGCATGAAACTACAACAACGACAATAACAACAACAACAACAACAACAATAACGACAATAATAATAGTAATGATAATAAATAAATATATACAAATTTAAAATAAATATGTATACATGCATATAATTTTGATAATAATAATAATAATGATGTTGATGATGATGATAATGATGATGATGATGATAAATCAAAAGAATCAACGAGTAGAGGAAGAGAAGGAGGAAGAAAGAAAGAATGAGATAGCATGAGTGCAATATCAAGAGAAAGAAAAAGAAAAACGATAGAGAGATTAGTTACGATTATTAAAACACGAACGACAGAGAGAGAGAGAGAGAGAGAGAGAGAGAGAGAGAGAGAGAATAAGAGAAAGATAGAAAGATAGAAAGCAAGAAAGAAAGAGAGAAAGAAGAGTCAGCCATTATGAGTACAAACCTTATCATTAAAAAACACTAGAAAGAAAGAGAATGGACGATAAGTTTGATTTTAATTATTAAAAAACAAGAAGGAAAGAAAGAGAGAGAGAGAGAGAGAGAGAGAGAGAGAGACAGATAGACAGACGTAGAGAGACGGAGAAAGATTGAAAGAAGGAAGAAGGATTAAAGTCGGATAAAAATGAGAAATATTTTAATCGTATCATTTCTCACGTTCCTTTTCTTGCTTTTTTTTTTTCTTTTTCTTTTTCTTTTTTTTTTTCTACGCGACGCGATTTAAAAAAAAAAAGAAGAAAAAAGGCAAAAGAAAAGAGGAAAGAAAGGAGAAAATAAAGGTGAAACCAACGAGGTAAAACCGACGGGAGGCTGAAAAACGAGAGCATTAATATTTACTAAACTCCATGTTGCCGTAGAAGTAAGGAAAAGAGGAGGTTTATGGTGGTGCGGGCGGAGGTGGGGGCGTGGGTGGGGGGAGGTTTTGCAGTGAGATGGGACTAATAGTAGAGAGGAATGATACTGGATCCTGGATTGAGGATAAGTTGGCAGATGATGGTGGTTGAAGAGTGAGTGGGAGCGTAGGGGTGAGGGGGAAGGTGGGCGGGGCGGGGCGGGGGGAGGGTACAGGCCGGTAGAGATAGGGTAGTGGGCTAGACAGAGGGGGGAAAAAAAATGTCCCTACTGGCACGCAGGACATACGTAATTTTGCGTAATTTTATGCTCGGCAAGAGAACATGCCGGTTCGTATTTTACGACTCCATGTAAAAATTACAACGAACAAGCAGCAAGAGAGAGAGACAGAGAGAGAGAGAGACAGAGAGAGAGAGAGACAGAGAGAGAGATAGAGAGAGAGAGAGAGAGAGAGAATGAGTGAAAGAGAAAAGAAAGAAGAGAATACATCCACCCTTCTTCCGATTTTCTTTTCTTTTCTTGTTTTTCTGTCTTCTCTCTCTGTCTCTCTCTCTCTCTCTCTCTCTCTCTCTCTCTCTCTCTTTCACTCTCTTTCACTCTCTGTCTCTCTCTTTGTCTTGTACTTATTCTCCATCTCTATATCTCTATATCTCTCTCTCTCTCTCTCTCTCTCTCTCATTCTGTCTTTCTAACTCACCCCCTTTTTTTTCTCCACCCTTTAACATAAATCTTCGTTCCTTTGTTAAGCGTTACTCGCAAAAGATTCAACCGTCGGACGATAAAAAAAAAAAAAAGAAAAAAAGAAAGAAAAGAAAAAAGAGAAAAAAAAGGAAGAATAGAAAAAAAAGGAAAAAAAGGAGAGAAAAAGAAGGAAAAAGAAAAGAAAGAGGAGAAAAAATTTCGCTTGACATTATGCGCCGCGCTACTGCGTGCGCTTCTCCTTCGAGTACTAAAAGAAGAAAAGACGCGAGAGTAGAAAGAAGAGAAGTAGTATTTTATAGTACGGGTGACGGGGTTGTGGGGCGTTGGGGGTGGGGGTGGGGGTGAAGAGAAAGATCGCTTATTATGTGGTCGGGGAGAGGGTAGGGTGAGAGGGTAGGGGGAGAGGGTAGGGGGAAGTAGTTTGAAGAGAGAAAAGAAAAGAAGGAAAAAGAAAAAAGAAAAAAAAAGAAAAAGAAATGAGAAAAAAAATTTACAAAAATTCTTAAACGAGATATTGACCGATCATTCCGCATATCCGAGTTTCTTGTGGTTTTACAAATTTGAATCTTTTTTGAATTTTAATCTTTTTTTCTTTTTTTGGATTATTTTCTTTTTTCTTTTTTTTTTTCTTTTCTTTTTCTTTCTCTTTTCTTTTCCTTTCTTTTATTTTCTTTTCTTTTCACTCTCTCTTTCACTCCACCCGTCACGCTGTATCTTTTTCTTCTCAGTCAATTGGTATGGTGATTAGACTTTTGCTTTTTCTTTCTTTTTTTTTTTCTTTTTTTGTTTTCTCTTTTTTCTTTCGTGATATAATTTAAATATTTCATCATAGATACGAATAAAAGAAATTGTTTGTTATTTATTAAATGTTTATTTTATAAGAACAACTTTATATATATATATATTATTATTATTATTATTATTATTGTTATTAAAAATTATAATTAACAATCAATTATATATCGTAATATTCATTATTTATAATTTCTTTTTTTTAAATGATTCCATCTCTTTCTATCTCTCCACCTCTACCACCCTCTCTCTTTCTTTCTCTCTCTCTCACTCTCTCTCTCTCTCTCTCACTCTCTTTCTCTCACATTCTCTGTTCTCTCATCAAGAAAATATTATTTAGGATGATATTACGTGTAAAATTATGCAATCGGTGCAAATCTCAATAAAGTTTGTTATTTGAACAAAAACGTTACTGACTAATTAACGATCTGAAAGATTAATAAAACAGAATGAGAAAAGAATTGTAAACAATTGTATTAGCTTATATTATTTTATATTAAAATTTGAATAACTCAACCATGATAATTACTTATTTATTCTCTTATAACAAATCAGGTTTGTTTTTTCGTGTTAAAGAATATATAACGGGTCGCGCCTTGTTCTATACGATAAAATTATCTTTTGGATTATTCATGTTACAATAGATTTTATCTATAAACGACGGAATAACCATACGTTAAATGCACGACTATGGCCA
>NC_140827.1:1400000-1407500 GCF_050613455.1 Vespa mandarinia | reverse complement strand
CAGCCCTCCTAGCAGCTATCCTTCATCCTTTTCTGTTTTTCTTGTTGCATTCTCTCGAATAATGTTTTTTAAATCGATAGACTCTCCTCCTCCCCTTTCCAATCCACCATCCTCTTTCTCTTCCTCCTCCTCCTCCTCCTCCTCCTCCTCCTCCTCCTCCTCCTCTTTAATCTCTCTTCTAGAAGGCAATTTCGCGAGTCGCAACGCATCGAACAAAACGAACTATTTCACGCAAAGACCGAAAATTGATTTTTTTTCATCGCTCCCTTACCACAATCTGGTTCCTCTTCCTTCACTCCGCCACCCTCAAACCAATCGTGTCCCCTCTTACCGTAACAACACCGTTGCTTTTTTCTAACCGCGAACGAGCAAAATTTTCGTCAGGGGTTTTCTTTTATTTTTTATAAATATTTTTTTTTCCTTTTTTTTTCCCAGTTATTTTTTTTTTCCCCCTTTTTTTCGGCGATATGACCATAGAATTATTAGATAAAAATTGAGAGAGTATCGCAGACACGTTCGACTGGTGTCTGAATCAGATTCGTACGATTTTTTCATTTTTTTTTTCTTTTTTTTTCTTTTTTTTTCTTTTTTTGCGACTGGCCATACGATTGAACGGAAATGTATTAAATTAATTAATATGCACGTAAAACGATGTTATGTATGTATGTACGTATGTATGTATGTACGTACGTACGTATGTATGTATGTATGTATGTATGTGTATATATATATATATATACATATGTATATTATATGTACGTAGATGTATATATACGTGAGATACATATGTGTGTATCTATGTATGTATATATATATGCATTATTAGCGTGCATCTGTGTATATATATATATATATATATATATATATATATATATATATATTTTGTTTTGTTTCGTATTGAATAATTTTATATAGCTTTTAAAGAGATAATAAATAATGCGTATTAATCGTCGGATTTGATTTAATCTCTATCTAATTGTTATAATTTTCGATCTTACGATTAAAATATAGTAGTAAGTTAATTTCGGTTTATTAAGAATGATCGTATCGATGAAGGAATTTGTTAAATATTAATAATGTTAAAAAAAAAAAAAAGAAAAAAAGTAATATAATAGAATGAACGAATTTCAACGTCGAGTTCAACGTTAAAATTACAATTACAATTTTACAATTACGATTACGATTACGGTACTAGTTTTTTGTTACAATTCATATATATATATATATATATATATATATATATATATATATATAAAAAACCAGATTATATAATATTTTTGGACGTAAAAAATTTTGTCCTTGATACATTTTATAAATGTACATATGTATATGAATTTGAAAAATAACAACAAGCCTTCACAAAAAATAACGATCGCTTGACGTCAAATGGAAAATAAACAAAGATACTCATGCAACTCTATGCGCGACATTTGAGTTGACACAAGTATGAATTATATGTGACGAGCATCAAATACCATTCGTACTTCATGTGAATCGATTGATCTGTACATATTGTATATATATATATATATATATATATATATATATATATATATATATATATACGTATTATATAATATATTTAGGTATATATATATATATATATATATGTTTGTGTGTATATATATATCATGTGCTTTTACAAATTCAAACCAATATTCTATGTAGCCAGGGGGAAAAGACTTTTGCCCCCCTCCCCCTCCCTCACTGTTTTAAATATTCCAAAACAATTTTTAACATTTCTGTTACATATGCCATTTTTTTGTAATACTTTTTTTTTAACTTTTGGAAGTTACTGTCATATTGAGATAGAGATAGAGAGATAGAGATAGATAGATAGAGAGAGAGAGAGAGAGAGAGAGAGAGTGTGTCTGATCACATAAGAATTACTTATGGCAATTAATATCGACACAATTAAATAGTAATCAAAATGATAATCTTAGCATGAATGTGTCATAATCAAATAGTAGGAGGGGGTAGGGTGGGAGGAGAATTTAACAAATCGATGATAGTATGCTGTCTATGTGTTTTTTACGTGTCACGACATTTTTCTTCTTCTTCTTCTTCTTCTTCTTTTTCTTTTTTTTTGGGTTCCTTTTTCCAAGGAAAAACATTGGCGATCTTCTTAAAGTTCACCACCTCCTCCAGTCTCAGCCCACCCCGCCCACCCCCATCCCCACCCTCGAACTGCTTAATTCTCCCATTTGTCTTATTTAATGTTTACGATAGGAAAGGAAAATTTATGAGGTTTCCGGCATGCCAGCCGTAAAAATAAAGTGTTACACACTTCTGGCACGGGCTGCTTTAAAAAGGCGTGCTTGTATCTGTCTGCGTGTATTTTTTCTTTTTTTTTTTTTTCTATGTATGTGTGTATGTGTACGTGTTTATGGATGGAACAGTGCAAACTGCATAGTATATATATATATATATATATATATATAAAGCTTTGTAGAATAAATGTTTTGTATGTGAGAGCTTATGTGATTGTTATTTGTATGTGAATACTTATTGGCGCAATCTAATATAACACATATTTAGGTACGATATATATATATATATATGTGCGTCTGTGTGTGTGTGTGTGTGTATGTTGGTATGTTTCGAAATACAAAAAAAAAAAAAAAAAAGAAAGAAAAAAAAAGAAGGAAACAACAGATATCCGTATAAACATTGAAAAAGTCGAAATTGTTAGAAAACTCACGTTAATACGTTCCGTGCCAAGGTATTTTCGCTTGACTTATCGTTCAGGTCATTTGATATTTTGACTAAAGAAAAAAAAAAAAATGACTGCGTGTACCACCGGTGGTACACGCGTACTAGAAGATCAAGTTTAACGTGTACCACCGGTAGTGTACATATGGCACGTAACATGTTTAAGATTTAATGCACGGACTTATATTCTCTCTATCTTTTTTTTCTCCCTCTCTCTCTCTCTCTCTCTCTCTCTCTCTCTATCTATCTATCTCCTTTGTACACGCTTTCTATCCGTCTTTTTCACTTTTATTATTATCTTTTCAAGTTAAATCAACACGTACAGCTTTGTTCGTCTTATCGAAAGCTTTTGCACTAGTTTTATGCCACGAGGGAATTTTGTATTTTTTCTTCTCTCTCTCTCTCTCTCCCTCTCTCTCTCTCTCTCTCACTCCCTCTCTCTCTCTCTCTTTATCTCTCTCTCTCTTACACTCTTTCTTTTCAGTAGAAGAAAACAATGAAAGAAAGAAAAGGACGTAGGAGTGGTGTGTTAGTGCGGAAAGGAGGGGTAGAGTAGACTGGGGGTGGGTGGAGGTGAGAAAAGGGGAAAAGGAGACGAATATTGGTCGAAACGTTAGTGAGAAATGCTTCTTCGATCTCTCTCTCTCTTTCTCTCTCTCTCTCTCTCTCTCTCTCTCTCTCTTTCTAATGGATTAAATAATATACTTGATAATTTCTAATCTCTTGAATGGATCTTAATCAATCGTTTCTTTCGTTATTTTTTTTGTTTCTCTTTTTTCCATTTCCATTCTTTTTCTTTTTTTTTCTTCTTTTCCATTTCCTTTTTTTTTTTTTTTTTTTTTTTGTTACCTCCGTCATTCTTTATTTACATCTTGGACACATTACATTGGATTAATTCGATCAGACGAACACGATAAGATAACAATATGCTACGTTCTGTGAACTTTTATTTTAATTTTTAATCTTTTCACTTTTATGTATTAGCAACAAAACATTTATACGAAGGATATTCAATCGATTTGGAATTAATGAATGAAGAAAGATATATATATAAAAAAAAAAAGAAAATCATCGATACTACCATTACTATCATTTTTATAATATCCATTTCTCACTGGAATTTGGGATATTATTATATTTCGTAAGTTCTTGAAAAATTTTACAAAAAAAAAAAAGAAGGAAAAAAAAAGAAATAACGCACAAGTATCATGAAAGATTCATTTTCTTAAAATCATTTAAGTGAAAATGACATATGTCTCGTTCGCATATTTAAATCTTTAAAAACAATTTTTTAAGAAGAAAAATTATTTAAGAAAAAAAATTATTTAAGAAAAAAAAATTATTACGATTAATTACGACATATCTTATTCTCTCGTCCTTCTTTTGTATCTACAATTTATTCCCATTGTAGATACAAACACGTTCTAAGTGTTTTATAAAAGAAATTGGACTTTAAAAAAAAAAATAAAACACTTCGAGAAGGTATGCGTAGCATGCGTCAAATGCAATACACGAAGTGAGAATTATCATATACATTTAAAAAATATTAGTTACGGATAATTATCGTAAAAAAAAAAGAAAAAGAAAAAAAAAAGAAAAAAAAAGAAAAAAAAAGAAAAAAAATATATGAGTAATATTAAATAGAAATTTAAATAAATGTTCGTTAATTTTGTTCGTAATAATTTCCATTGAAATGACAAATTTGTCTTTTTCCTTTTTTCCTTCTTTTCTTTTCTTTTTCTTTTTTTTTTCCTCTCTTAATCTCAATTTTACTCAAAGAGAACATTTTTCAATTTTTATCTATTATTATTAATTATATATTATTATTTATCATATACAATTATTGTATGAATTTGTTTTCTTTTTTTTTCTCTTTATCTCATTTTTTTTCGAAGAAGATATTTTTCAATTTTTATTTATTATTATTTATTATATTTATATATATATATAAATATAAATATATATATATATATATTTATTGTGTGAATTTTTTTTTCTTTTGTTCTTAATCTCATTTTTTCTCGAAGAAGATATTTTTCAATTTTTATTTATTATTATTATTATTATTATATATATATATTTATTGTATGAATTTTTCTTTTTTTTTTTTTGTTTTTTTCTTAATCTCATTTTTTCTCAAAGAAGATATTTTTCAATTTTTATTTATTATTATTTATTATATTTATATATATATATATATATTTGTTTATTTATTGTATGAATTTTTCTTTTTTTTTTTCTTTTTTCCTTAATCTCATTTTTTCTCGAAGAGAATATTTTTCAATTTTTATTTATTATAGTCATTACTTTACTAATCTGTTTTATCACGAATGAATAAAATTCAATAAAAACCTGAAATATTTTAGTTTTATTTTTTGATAACTTCGCGCGCAGAGTTGTGCTAAATTAAATTGTCTGCGCACACACACGCATACGCACACACACACACACACACGTTTCTTTGAAAAATATGTATATATGTATATATATATATATATATATATATATATATATATATATTATTGTTCCTAACAAAGAAGATATTCAACTGGGCACTTAATTTATAATAAATCTGTATATTACGAAATATGTCGTTTCGAACAATAAAGAGTAAGAGATGGAGGGTTAAGGGTAGGGGGTTAAAGAGAGGGAGGTGTAGAAATCTCTCGAAAACGTAGGAACATTGACGTGCGTTTGAAACCCGGCATGGGGTGAGTACGGATCGAACCGGATCGGATCGGATCGAAAAGGACCGAGGATGACGATGCCATGTGGTTTGCGTCGAGATGCATTGTATATGAATCGCGCACGACTCACTATAAAACAATAGGGATCGCCTTTTAATAAATGGAACGAATGGATTGCGTCATAGAGAGAAAGGGAAAGAGAGAGAAAGATAGAGAGAGTGCTGGTAGGAGGAAGGGAGAGTGGCAAGAGGGTGAGAGGGAAGGTTGGGAGGGAAGAATGGTGGGAGCATATGAGAGAAAGAGAGAAAGAAACCGCAGCAGACTGGTTCTACGGGGTGTGATTCGAAAAGAAAAAAGCAGCTGCTATCTCAATTGGTTCTCAAATTGATATCACATTCGATAAATTTCCTTTTCTACTTCCTTTTCTTTTTTACAAATTCAATAAATTAATTAATTCATTCATTTTTATTTACTTGTATCTTTTTTTTTTTTATTCCTTTTTTTCTGTTATATTTTTTCTTTTTCTTTCTGTTATTTTCTTTTTTTTTCTTTTTTTTCTTTTTATAGTATTAACTAAAATTGATAATTATTATCACGTTCTTTTTTTTTTTTTTTTTTTTTTTTGTAATTGATAACGGCACATATTTTTTGAATAACGCAAATCATTTATAAAAAGGGCACGTTATTCGATAAACTTTAATAAATCATTGTATTTTAATTTCAATAATATTTTTCTTTTATTTTCTTTTTTCTTTTTTGTTTTTTCTTTGTGTTTTTTTTTTTTTTTTTTACTGATTTTTGTCCAAACGAAATTAATAATTTTTATTATCCTTATAAGTCAAAATAAGAAAAAAAAAAAAGAAAGAAAAAAAAAAAAAAGAAAAAGAAAGTAACTATGAGTAGAAATTTTTTTTCTCTTTCTATAAATTTATAATATTTACTATGCAACTTATTTTTTCAATTATATAAAATGATAGATTAATTTATCTTCGTTGTTTTAAAGATTAGTAAAATAATTTACATATATATATATATATATTAAAAAAAATTATATACTTTGACTAATATTATGTTAAAGTATCATCGTACGAACAAAAATCCTATAGATCATTCTTAATTCTCTTATAATTCTTGACTACTTTTTTTTCTATTCAAATATCTGTTCTTTTTCAATTATTATAATTTAATTCATCATACAATTATTTAATCAAATTATATATATATATATATATATATATATATATATATATATGTATCTCTTTTTCTTTTTTAATTTTCTTCTCCTTTTTAATTTTTTTTTCTTTTTTTTCTTAATTTATTTATTTAATCAAAAGTATAATTTTAATACGTTTGATCAAAAAAGAATTTTTTTTCTATTTTATAACAATTAAATGTAATAATAAATAATTCCTATAGAATGGAAATCTTTTTTATGGTCCCTCCTTAACCTCCCCCCTCCCCCCTGACCTCCCCTTCCTCCACGCCACCATTTCCCATTATCCACGTTCTTCAACCTAACTCATAATAAGACAAAAATTCTCATTCCATTGAACGTTTTAAATATAATAAATGATAACGTGATAAATCATTCGTCGAATGTCATATAGTTCGTTAACGTTGTTAATTAACGTTATTTGACAGAGGATCCTATCAACCATGCGAATATTTCAAAACTATGGAAGAATATGACGATGGTGGTGGTGGTGATGGTGATTGTTGGGAAGGAGGGGGAGGGCGGGGTTAGGGCAAGGGTGGGGGGGAAAAAAAAAGGAAATATCTAATGCATTTTTCAGCCGGTACACGCACCCGTAAAATATCTAAATATTAATAGGCTTCGAATATTGAACTGTGAACTCCATTTACGTGGGTATAAAAATTCATGAAACGAGGCCGAGAGGGTTTCCCATTGCCGTTAGTATTTTCGCCTACTTCTTTTTTTTTCTTCTTTTTTTTTTTTTTTTTTATGTTTTTTAATTTCTTTTATTTTATTCTATTTTTCTTCTTCTTCTTCTTTTTTTTTATTGTTGTTCTACTTTCTTATTTTTTTTTCTCCACCCCACCCCACCCCTTTCTTCCTTCTGATTTTTTTCTCTTCCTTCTT
>NC_140827.1:1387500-1392500 GCF_050613455.1 Vespa mandarinia | reverse complement strand
ATCTCTGTGTGTATATTTGTGTGTGAGTGTGTGTGTATGTGTGTGTATTTCAGGAATCGCAATGAAGAAGAAACGTGGAGTAAGAAATCGTTCTATCTTTGTTTTTTTCTTTTTTTCTTCTTTTTTCTTCTTTTTTTTTTTTTTCTTATCTTTGCAAGTTCCTTTCTACAGAAATAATGTCGTTCGACGAATAACAAGATCCGTTTTACTTATCATACGTTTTTTTACATATGTTCTTTTTCCCCCCCCCCTTCCTTCTTCCTTATCCATTTTTCTTTTTCTAATTTTTAATTCTCATCTCTTAATCATTATCCATTAATTGGTTTAATTTTATAATAATAATAATAATAATAATAATAATAATAATAATAATAATAATAATAATAATAATAATAATAATAATAATAATAATAATAATTGTGATAATAATAATAATAATAATAATTGTGATAATAATAATAATAATAATAATAATTGTGATAATAATAATAATAATTGTGATAATTGATATAAATAATTAATAAATGCAAATATTGTTATTCTCGTATTTAGTTATTTAAAAATAAAAATTTGTTTCCATGAAATCGTTCGAATTTAATTTAAGCATTTTGTATTGTTCTTTGATATGAAAATTTATTTTATTTTATTTTTTTTTTTTTTTTTTTTTTTTCTTTAAACACAACAATTTTTCAGTATCAATCATTGATTTAGAAACATTGATTTAGTTATATCCCAAATATTGATTTAGAGAAACGTATGAAAAAGAAAAAACAAAACAAAACAAAACAAAGCAAAAAATAAAGAAAAGAAAGAAATTTAAATGAATCGAATACTTGATTCAATGTTAAATCTTCGAAATGACGGATTAGTGAAGATTTAAATTGAAAAAAAAAAAAGAAAAAAAAAAAAAAGTAAATAAATAAATAAAAAGAAAGATACGCAAACGAAAGAAAAAGAAACTTTATCTTTTTAAAGTTATCTATTACTTGACGTTAATACGAAATTTGTATTTTCTTAGATTTATTTGTACTTCCGATTCCATGGATAAAGAGAAACGAACGAGTTAATAATAGTTGTTACAAACCACGACAGGCTTTTTCCCTCGGTCAAAGTTTAATAAACAGTCACGAAAGGAGAGACGATCCGCTCTTGTGCTTTTCCTTATTACGAAACTCGATTTAGTTTGGTCGCGATGGGACCAATAAACCCACACCACCTATACCTCTAACTAACATTCGTAAGCTTACACATTCGTAAGAATCTCAAAGACCATTCGAGAAATAGTGTATACCTTTTTTTTTTCTTCCCCCCTCCACCTTTTCAAATTTATTTATCGTATTTTGTTTTCTCTTGGTGAAACACGAAACTTTACATTTTAAATGTCTCTATTTAGAAATCTCTTCTTTCCACTTTTTTTTTCTCTCTCTCTCTCTTTATTTATTTATTTATTTATTTATTTATTTATTTATTTATTTATTTATTTATTTCTTTCTTTCTTTTTTTTATTTTTCTTTTTTTCTCTTGTTTTTTTTTTTTTTTGCAATTTTATCTTATCTTTCTACCTCTCTCGTCATTTATATCGTTTGAATCGTTTTTAATTTTGAAAATGGCGCAAGTCTATTATTTTGCAAGAGAGAGAGAGAGAGAGAGAGAAAGAAAAAAAAAGAGAAAAAATAATTAAAGCTAATTCTTATTACAACGTATTAACGTAAAATTTATATTTATTATCAATCAATTTAAAATAAATATCTTTTAATGTTTAATATTAATTTGTTATTAATAATTTCTCTCGACGACGATATTTATCGTATGAATGTTTGATTTTAAAATGTGAAACGTAAGGCCCTATGGCTCATATCAAAATCTCATGATTTTATTGTGATTTAATATGAATAAGATATATAGAGAAAAAAAAAAAAAATAAGTTCATTACTGTTCATCAATATTTTTAAATCCATTAAAATGCAAACCCATTAAATATCTAAGAGCAATAAAATATAGAATATATTAGATTGGAAACTATGAAGCGGGCGTTGAATGAAAGTAAAAAACTAAACCAAAATGTCCGTTTCATAGTTTCCAATCTAATACCTTGTTTCAATTTCAAAATCAATAGCTCACATTTTATCTTTCGATCTTTTTATCTTATATGTTAAAATACGAAATACATCCAAAAAAAGAAGAAAAGAAAAATATATATATATTAACATAACTCGCTATTACATGCTATCGTTATTACACATTGCTTGTATCGTACGATAAAAGGGATAGAAAAAAAAAAGGAAAAAAAAAAAAGAAAACAACAACAAAAAGGGAGACGAAGAAATGAAAGAAATTAAACGAATAAATACATAAGAAAAAAGAAAAAAAAGAGAGATATCTGCATGGATAAAAATGAAAAAAAGTAAAATAAAAACAAATTGCCTCTTCATCGTACGTAATAAATAAAAAAAGAAAAAAAAAACAAAAAAAAAAAAAAAACAAAAAAAAAGTCGTACATTCAAAACCTTATATATTACCACTTCAATCCCCATCCAACCTCCCTACCCCCCACCCGCCCCCGCCCCCCGTGGTATTGATGTCAAGTCCATAGAAAATCAAATTGTGAAGGATCCCAATGGTGATAAATTTATTTATGATATCGTCGTAACGAGAAAGAGTACCGAACAAAGGAATCGTGTTCTTTTTTTTTTTTTTTATGTGAGGGAATGACTGAAAGAATGAGCGGTGTATTGGTGGGGATGAGGAAGGGGTAGGTGGGTGGGTGGTTGGTTGGGGAGGTAGGGAGGGATGATTGTTGGATGCACTCACGTCCTTTTTAAAGCAAAGACGATGAAATAGAACGAGTCTATAATTGAATGACATTATTTAAATATACATTATTTCCTCGTTTAAATCATTCTCCTCTCATTTTCTTTTATTTTTTTCTTTTTTCTTCCCCCCCCCCTTTTTTTTATTTTTTCTCTTTTTCCTTTTTCCCTCACTCAAAAACACGCCAACCAAGGAAAATTAAAAAGAGCCACGAATATTTCCACGTTCTTTTCTTTTTTTTTTTTTTTTTTTTTTCCTTTCTTTTTGTGTGCGAATTTAATTAATCGTCCAATTAAAATATAAGAACTTTATTTCCTATTTGCACGTATTGGCTCGTAACCATTTAACTCCCATGGTACTCCCATTAACGTTAACCCCATAACAAGACGAGAATAATGTACACGAACATTTAAATCCCCCATTGTATTGCGATTTCATCGTTAGAAAATTAACGTGATTTAACTTATGAAATTGAGTACATTCTGGTATCACCATTTCCACACCCTCCCTCGTCCATAACACACCTCACTCTCAATCCCACCCTCAATATCACCACATAACACCTCGGTTTTAATCGATATTGGAATTACGTTTTCGAGAAAATCTAAAATATATGCGAAAGATAATTAATCGTTAACGTGGTAATATATCGTAGGTATTATCCTTATTACGATCTGTGGATATTATATAGGGTAGGAGTGGGAGTGGGAGGGGGAATGGAAGGCGGGGAGGACATTAAGGTGCGTTGTTACGTGTATGTACACATACGTGTATGTTCAAACAGTTAGAAAAAAAAAAAAAAAGAAAAAAAAAAAAGAAAATATCCGAAGAAAAAGAAACGTGGAAAAATCAATTTTTACAAAATTATTTATCTTTAATCGATAATGTATTCAAGTTATGATCCAAAAGGAAAATTTTATTTGGATTAAATTTTTTGTCGAAAAAATTTTCTTACAATTGAAACGATTGAAATATTCTTTCGATTAAGCTCCATATCGTGATCTGATAAATTTTTTTTATAATAACGACAATAATTTATTTTGTTGATCATTGAAAAACTGGAAGTTTTTTTTCTCTCTTTTTTTTTTTTTTTTTTTTTTTTGTTTTTTTTTCTGATCGAAAATCGTATAGCCATGAATTCGATCGTTTTATATTTTTTATTCTTTCTTAATTTCATTAGCATTGAACGAAAATCGACGCTTGGTGAGGGATTAAATTTCTTTTCGTTTTTTTTCTTTCTTTTTTTTTTTTTTTTTTTTTTTTTTGGTTGAAATTTGAAAATTTGATAATATTCTTGATGAGATATTATAGGCATCGCAAATATCGTGTAAAAAAAACGATTCTTTTTAATTCGAAATCGATACTTTTAGGATAACAGCAGATCATTTTAATTCTTTTCATTTGAAAATATTTCTCATCAAGTGCACACATATTAGAACGCATATTCGATTCAATTAATTTTTATTTTATATTCTTTTTTCTTTTTTTTTTTTTTTGGTTCGTCAAAATTTATTTTCTTTTTTGTTTTTGTTTTTTTCTTAAATAATAATATTACTTAACGATACAGTAGCTAAAGGTTTCTGTCTTTTTTATTTTCTTTTTTTTTTTTATTTAATAGTTTTTTTTTTTTTTTGATTTTTTCTTTTTCTCCTTCAATCTATAAGACAACGTTAATATGACTCGTGACAACAATTTGAAATATATTTCATTCGATTCATTCGTATTATTTCTTTTATTTTTAATAATATCGCAAATAAAAAAGGAAAAAGTAATTTATATCGATAATAATTTCTTTAATTTTATTTCCTTTTTTTCTTTTTTTTTTTCTTTTCCTTTTTTCTTTTTGTTCCGTAATACACATCCAACATAACTTTGTGGCAAATCAACGATTTGAAATAATTTAATTCGATTTGTTTCTATTATTTTACGATCTCATAAGTTAATCAGAATAATTTCATTATAAACGATACAATTTTAATAATTGCAAATGAAGCAATTTTTCTTTTTTATACACGCATAATAAACGTGAATTTTATATTATATAAGCGTATAAAAAAATATATTTTTGATATAAGTGAAAAGAGAGAAGAACAAATAAAAAGGATTTTTCTCATCGAACGAATTCCCAGTTGGAGTTCAATTTGATTGTTACATTTGTCTTTCTCTCTCTCTCTCTCTCTCTCTCTCTC
>NC_140827.1:1375000-1382500 GCF_050613455.1 Vespa mandarinia | reverse complement strand
ATATTCTTTTTTTCTTTTTTTTTTTTTTTGAAAAAATTTTTTGAAGAAAATTACTATAATGACGTGGTACGAGTGAGTTAATCGTAAGAAAAAAAAAAAAAAAAAAAAAAAGAAAAAAAAAAGAAAGAAAAGAATAGATTGATAAAAAAATATTATAAAAAAGAAGTAAATAAAGAAATAAATAAATAAAAGAAAAGAAAAAGAAATAGAAAAAATAATCAACGTCGCTAACAATTTTTTTAAGCTAACAAATTTTGCCTTTAAGCTACATTCACAATTAACTGTTATAGTAGACATATATTTCATTTTGCTATATATATATATATATTATATCATATATATTATATATAATATAAGTTGTTATATATATTAACAATTTTATTAATCTTTAAATTGAAACACCATTGAAATTTTCTTACATAATTTATTTTATGATCGACGTATAAAACAATGATTTCATGTGAAACAATGGAGAGAAAGAGAGAGAGAGAAAAAAAAGAGAGAGAGAGAGAGAGAGAGAGAGAGAGAGAGAGAAAATTACTTACAATCTTTTAGAAGTACTATATTTTCAAATATTTCTTACGATCAATACACTATATATTATTATATATAATAAGATTTAGAATATAATATTTGAAATTGAAAGAGGAAAAAAAAAAATAAGAAAAAAAAGAGAAAGAGACACAAAAGGAGGGAAAGGGAGAAAGGATAAGAAGAGAAGGAAGAAGGATAAAAAAAAAAAAAAAAAAAAAAAAAAAAGAAAAAAAAGAAAAAAAAGAAGAAAAAGAATAACTACCACCGTTTTCTCCTCCTACCACCATTCACACGGATACAACGTTTGCAAACAGAAAACGGCCGGGCATCGTACGCATATCGATTCGTAGCTAAACAATTTAAACATACTCGGAGGCATGTTACCCTTCCAACAATGAAATTATATAATGCATAAAGAAAAAGAAGATGTGGCGATAGAAGAAGGGAAAAGAAGAGAGAAGGGAGTGATAAAGGGGTGGCGAGCAGTAGCTAGCTCGGGGTAGTTGAGGAGGGAGAAGATCGTTCCCTTTAAATCCGACGCACCGCACGTTTTACATATTATACATATACACACACATACACACACATATATATATATGTATATATTTGCCACCATATCGTGTACATATATACGCATACCACCGTAAAAGTACGTACATGGAATAACGGTTAAGTCGAAGCAACCAACCCCTATGAACGATTCGAAAAGCTTCTGGATTTAACAGAACAACAGAAAGATAAAGAGAGAGAGAGAGAGAGAGATAGAGAGAGAGAGAGAGAGAACGATCCAAGCTTCGAGGGTAATAATTCCATGATTATTTCATAAGCAAAGGGACAGAGGGGTGAATCAAAAAGAGAGAGAGAGAGAGAGATAGATAGATAGAGGAAAGGTGAGTACGGGTGTCGGTGCGTGAATTCACCAGTTCTGAATATGTATGCATAGAAATTTATAGTCCACTGAGAGAGAGCGAGAGAGAGAGAGAGGGAGGGAGGAGGGTGAGTAGTAGAGAGACGTAATTGCAGTGCCCAGGCCACGAGGAGTTTCAAGAGTTACAAGACCAGCCTACTACTAAGAGAACAGAAGGAGGAATAGAAGGAGGAGTAGTGATGACGGTAGTGTTAGTGGATGGTGGTAGCGGAGAAAGGGTGGTTTATAATGGAAGCAAAACATCCCTTAGGCCGAGCTATGCCGAACCTTTAATTATATTTCGACTCCCCGTCACGAGGTTTGTTCCCTGAAACCGGTCCGCTAATAACGAGGCAAATGTTACTATTTATTCTCTCTCTCTCTCTCTCTCTCTCTTTCTTTCTCTCTCTCGCGTTCTTTCTCACTCTTTTTGTTCTTTTCCTTCCTTTCTACTCTTCTCTACTTATACTACTTCAACTTGCTACTACGTTTTTTTTTTTTTCTTTTTTTTTCCTTTTTTATTCCTTTCCTTTCTTTTCTTTTCTTTTCTTTTCTTTTTTAGTTGCCCAGTGTTAAGACACTTGGTGGTCGGTGGTAAAATGGTGAAAGGAGGGAGGAAGTGGGACGAAAGAGGGGAAACTTTTTGACTCCCCACAGAGAAACTATCGACTCCCTGTAGTTTTTCTTTTTCTTTGTTATGTTTTTTTTTTCCTTTTTTTTTCCTTTTTTTTTCTTTTTTTTCTTTCATTTTTCGCTTCTTTTCTTCTTTTTTTATCTTTTTTTTTTTTTTTTTTTTTTTTTTTTATTTATTTCTCGGTACACAAACAAAACAACTTTCTCACATTTCCTCATTTTTATATTATAAATAACGCCGCGTTAGAATATTCTTAGTTGGTTGGTTGGCTTAGTTAGTTAGTTAGTTAGTTAGTCAGTTAGTTAGTTAGTTCGTTCGTTTGTTCGTTTGTTTGTTTGTTTGTTTGTTTATTTGTTTGGTTGTTTGTTTGATCGTGACTAAAGTGTATATAATGATCTGCTATTTTACTTTATTAATTTCTTACTCTTCGTTTCCTTCACGTTTCTATTATCCTCTTCCTCCACCTCCACCTCCTCCTCCTCCTTCTCCTCCTCCTCCTCCTCCTCCTACTTCTCTTTGCCGTTTCTTTTTTCATTTATTGTCTTCTTTCTTGTTTTATTCATACATTATTGTCAACGTATCAATAATCATATTAAATTATTATACTCGTTTGTTTTACATTTTTTACATTATTATCAATGTATCGTTAATATTCATAACCCTCAATGGGCCGAATTTTTGTTTTAAATCCAAAAAAAAATTAAATTAAGATTTATGCGCCATATCATGAATAAAGCTATAATTAATTGGTAAAATCTCGATAAATTAAAATGTGACCTGAAAGTTACACGGGCACATAGAGGATTAAATTATTATGTTAACGTATCGTTAAATTTTGTACGCTATTTATTTCTTTTTCTTTACTTTTTCTTTACTACTCTATTGTTAACATATCGTTAACCATCCCTTATGCTATATACTTCTTTTCCCCTATTCTGTATTATATTATTGTTAACATATCATTAATTCTATTAATATTTATTTATTTCATCCTACTCATCACTCTCTTTCCCCGCTCCCCCTCCTCCCTCCCTCCCTCCCTCCCTCTCTCTCTCTCTCTTTCTCTCTCTCTCTCTCTTTCTCTTCAACCATACTTTTAACCAATCACGGAATCTTTCGTATTTTATATTATTATTCGCATATACTTTGAACTGTCTCGTGAAATTTTTTCTTTCTTTTTCTTTTTTCTCTTTTTTCTTTTTGGTTTTTTTTTCCCATTCTACATTAGCATTACTATATCGCAAAGAATTAGCTTAAAATGTTATAAGTAGGAGGTTATGAGTATATCTCGTCTTTTGGCTAGCTACCAAAGTATTTCTGCTGGTTCAACGTTCTAGAAAGGAGTTAGCTATCGAATCGATAAAATGCAGTGGTAGAAGGAAGCAGAGATATTCTCATTTCTATATTACTCCGGTCATTGCTTTAATCTATCTTAAATTTTCTAATAAAAATAAAAATTTAGAAAGTTAAAGAATTATTTTATATAGTCGTAATTGTCTAATATATATATATATATATATTAAAAAAATGAAATATATATATATATATATATATATATATATATATATATATATATACGTACGTTTGTATATATTGAACGATTGAGACTATATGTTAAAATGATTTTTTTACTTCCTAATTTTTAGTTTTATTACAAAATTATATGTATATATTTTTATATTTGGCAATATATATTTGAAGTTAAAGGATTATTTTATATAGTCGTAGTTGTCTAATATATATATATATATATTAAAAAAATGAAATATATATATATATATATATATATATATATATATATATATACGTACGTTTGTATATATTGAACGACTGAGACTATATGTTAAAATGATTTTTTTACTTCCTAATTTTTAGTTTTATTACAAAGTTATACGTATATATTTTTATATTTGGCAATATATATTTGAAGTTAAAGGATTATTTTATATAGTCGTAGTTGTCTAATATATATATATATATACATATATTAAAAAAATGAAATATATATATATATATACATACGTTTGTATATATTGAACGACTGAGACTATATGTTAAAATGATATTTTTATTTCCTAATTTTTAGTTTTATTACAAAATTATATGTATATATTTTTATATTTGGCAATATATATTTGATAACATAAATATATATATATATATATATATATATATAATTTAAAAAAAAAAAGTAAAAATTTTTTATTTCCAATTAAATACATACATTTAATTTCAATCTAATTAAAATTATTCGACAACTAAGACTATATGTTAAGATAATTTTGTTACTAATTTTTATTTTTATTTTAAAATTATATATATATATTTTTTTTTCTTTTAATTAAAAAAAAAGTTATGAGATTAACGTAATATTATTATAAATAACAAAATTTTGTTCATAAATTTATAAGACACATATATCCGTAAGATAATACATTATATACATTTTATACATGTATATACATATATATATATATATATATATATATATATATATATATATATACGTACATTAATATGTTTGTGTACGTAAGTTTAGATTTTAGAATTGTGCAAAAGTTCCATCTGTAAATGCAGCTTGAAAGAGCGGAACGATGAGAAAGGTCTTGAAAGGTCCGATATTATCCTTCTCTCTCTCTCTCTCTCTCTTTCTCTTTCTCTTTCTCTCTCTCTTTCTTTCATTTGAACGAATTCCACAAATCTAGCGACGGAGAATTTATCGAGCGAAGGAAACTTTCGTCGTTCAACGTTAAATAAAAAGCTTCGAAGATACGAAAAATTTCTCACGATACGTATTTCTGTATTTTTACTTTCTCTTTCTCTCTCTCTCTCTCTCCATCTCTCTCTCTCTCTTTTTCTATATATATATATATATATATATATATCCCTTCATAAAATGGCTTCATAATGTTTGATTAAAAAATTCGATCTCATAAATAAATAAATAATTAATTAATTATTGTTTATAATAACATATTAATACGTGATTATAGATTATTTAATCGTGACATTTAATTATTTACATTAATCGAAATATTACGCGTACTTAGCGAATATTTATTTAAAGGTCTTATCGATTGATTAAAAAAATAAAAGGAAAAAAAAAAAAAAGAAAACAAAAAAGAAGGAAACTTTCCACTTCCTTTGAAATAAATCCCTATCAGAGGTTTGTTAATTTTTCTTTAACATTGTATATTTCTCTTTTTATTTGAAGAAAATCATGCGATCATTCTTCTAACGGTTCGCTTATCTCTATTATTTTTCTTTTTTCCTTTATTTACGCGTTTTATTTATTTTCGTTTATTCTCGTTTATCTTTGTTTTTTTTTCTTTTTTTTTTGTTTTTTATTTTTTCTTTTTTCCTTCCTCTTCTATTTATTTATTTAAATAAATAAAAAGAAGAAAAAAAAAGAAAAAAAAAAAAAAAAAGAAAAAAAAACAAAACACGTACCACGTTACAATGTTATGAACGATCAACGCAACAAAGATACGAAAACAAGTTATAACAATTTTTATATGTTATATATTTCTTTTAAAATCATAACCTACCCAGAGATATTTCCTTCTAACAAATCAGTTTGTTTGCTTTCGCGTGTATACGCGAATTGACTTGGCTTAATTGAATTATCTTTGTGTATTATTCAAGTACCGTACCGCGGTGGTTTTTTTTAAACCGACAAAATAACGAGCGTTAAATACGTGACCGTTGCAACGTAAAGAAAAAAGAAAAAAAAAGGAGAAAAAGGAAAAAAGAAAAAGCTAAACAAAAAAAAAAGAAAACAAAAAAAAAAAAAAAGAAAAAGAAAAAGAAAAAGGAGAAAAAAATCCAAGTTCCTTTGAAAGAAAAACAGAAATGAACGAAGAAGAAAAAAAGGAAAAAAAAGAAAAAAAAGAAAAAAGAAATAACAAAAAGACATTGGTCGTAATACCGGTCATTAAAATTTCCGTCATTATTTATTTATTTTTTTTTTTTCTTTTTTTTTCTTTTTGCCGTTTGCAGTAATATACAGTAAAATTATTATAATGATACGTTACGAACGTGTGTTAATCGTAAAGAGAAAAAATGAGGAAGTAAAAGATAAAGAATATAGATCGACAAGAAAATATTAAAAGATAAAGAAAATTAATATAATTGACGTTTCCAATAGTTTCCCCATTAAATTACATTCACAATTAACTATTTAAGTTAGACAACACACATTTCGTTTTGCTTACGTATAAATACACACTCACACTCATACACACATATATGTATATATATATATATATATATATATATATATATATATATATATATATAAACGATTAATCATGTCTTCAAATTGGAACACTATTCAAATGTAATTATTATTAGTGCTACGATATTTCGACGTTGGTTATATTGTTTCCATTAATCGATAACGATAATAATATCGATTTATTATTTTCATCAAAATTCATTACGACTTTGACAAATTTTATGAGCTCCATTTTTAACAACGAAAACTCTCTTTGGTTATATGAGTCGTTTATTTTGAAAATGGCCTAACTCCATTTATCTTCAAATCGAGGTATTTAAGGGTTTGCGTTTCAATGAATTTAAAAATATACGTATAGGATACTAATGAGTCTCATACTACTTAAGTGTATCTAAGGATGTTAAATTTATAGTTCCTATTAAAATAATGACAATTATTAACTGAATAATATGCGTTTTCTTATCAAAAATGGAATTAGGCCACTTTCAAAATTAACAATCAGATTCGTTATAAAATTTGAAGGTACCCAAGTCCATTCAACATAATTTAAGATACTTCAAATTGAAAAAAAAAAAAAACAATACTCAATTTATTTTACATATCTTTAAAACACTTCGAAAACATAATTTATGCGATTCATAACATTTTTTAACTACATAACGTACAAAATTACAAACATAAATTTATTACGAAACACAATTTACTACTAATATAGATTTTGTGTGTGTGAAAGGGATTTGAAGAAATCATGATGTTCCGGTGGTATATATCGTAATAGGTCAATTATGTCCTTAAATTTTGCTGTTGTAATTTGTCTGATATTTTTATACATATGGTGTCAATACAATATTTTTGAACTTTCTTGGTCTACCCCGACGTTGGTAATAAATTCAGGACTTTAAAATTTTTATTTTCATTCATTGATTTAAGTATAAATGGAGTTAGACCACTTTCAAAATAAACGATTAAATTATTGAACTAACTCTGAAAACTTATGTGTCAAGAATTATATCGTATTTGCTCGAAATATAAGCAACCTGAAATGCTTTACTGATAAATATGATAAAGTAGTGCATGTAATTATAGCAACTGGAAAAAATTGACAAATGTAGTTAGGCCACTTTCAAAATAAACGGCTCATATACTTAACCCTCTATGGGCCCTTGTAACTCTCAGGTTACATTTTAA
>NC_140827.1:1367500-1370000 GCF_050613455.1 Vespa mandarinia | reverse complement strand
GAAAGAAACGAATGAATTTACGTGACAGAAAGTGACGTTGATATTCGTGACGTGTGTCGATGATATGAATCTTAAAAATAAAAGAGAAAAAAGAAAAAAAAAAGAAAAGAGAAAAAAAACGATTAAAAAATAAAAGGATGAAAAAGAATTTCATCTTAACAATAATATTTTATGTTCCGAACGGAACAATTTTTTGTACTCCGACATAACATTTCTTGATAGAATCAAAATTAACGAGGATATTTCAATTTCTCAAATCGTTCTAAGCACCCTACACACACACACACACACACACACACATACACATATATATATATATATATATGAAACTGTAAAACTAGTTTCCGAGTTGAGTTGAGAATTCTGAGGCATGCGAGACAAACACATAAATTATCGGTAAAACGTGTGGCGTGCGTCGGTAGGTAAAACCTTTGTAGTTTTGTCATCGATCATTTTCACCGTCGAAAACGTGGGCTCTTTTCGAGTCGCGTTAGTAGTAGTCGTCCCGTTGGTAGAGTCCCCTTCGTCGTTCTAGTTTCCCTTCTCTGTAGCTACGTCTTCTAACGCGTTTCGTTCTAAAGCTTTTGGAAAAGTTCACACTTTAACGAAACTCACTGCGGTGGGAGACGTTTTGTCAGTGTCGACACGTCGAAGCGAGTAAATGTTCGTCGCATCCTGTCAACTGTCTGGATAATAGATATACGTGTATAAATATGTGTATATGTGTGTGTCTCTCTCTTTCTCTCTCTCTCTCTCTCTCTCTCTTTCTTTATTTCTCTGTGTAAATGTGTGTGTGTGTATAAGTGTATAAATGTGTGTATTCGTGTGTATGTATCTGAAGGTTTCAGTGGATATATTCTCGCGAGAAAATGTTATCCAACGTTGGTAAAATATGTTAAAGTGAAAAAGATTAAAGTAAAAGTTGAAATTAGATCGTTTATTAAATTAATTTATACTACGATTCTTTTTCATTTGGACCCTTTTTCTTCCCTTTTTTCTTCTTTCTTTTTTTTTTCTTTTCTTTTTTCGTTTCGTTTCGTTTTGTTTTGTTTTCGAAAGATTTTCTTTTAGATTAGACAAATTATGATACTTGTGACTAATCGTTAATGTTATGTTAAGTGGAAACATTGATTTGTTTGTTTGTTTGTTTGTTTGTTTATTTTTTTTATTTATTTTTCTTTCTTATTCTTTTTTTCGTTTCTTTTTTATATTCTTTTTTTTTGGGGGGGGAGGGGGGAATTATAACAAAAAATTTCTTTTAAGGAAAATAATATAAAGATATCAATGTGAATTCGATCTATGGGAAGTATATTTTTTTTTGTCTTTTTTTTTTTATTCACGTTGTATCGTTTATCTCTTATCAAAAAATTTGTGAACGCGAAAGAGAGATAATACGAAGTCGAATCCATTCGTTAGAATCAAATATTTCTAATTATGATCGTGTAAAATTGAAATATTAGATTTATAATATAATAATTATATTTTTCGATGATATTTCGACTTTGCGAGAAAACTTTTCTCCCTTTTTGTTTTCTTCCTATTTATTTATTTATTATTATTATTATTATTTTGTTTATTTTTTCTTTATATAATTACGACATAGAAATATATATATATTACGATGAAAATAATGCAAATATGAATTATGGACGATTATACATGGCCATTAATATCTTTTAACATATCGATATATTTTTCAAGCTCTTGAAAAAATATGAACGCATGTAAAAAAAAAAAAAAAGAAAAATAGCGTTTATTATATATATATATATATAATAAAATTGTTAGTAACATATACAAATAATAATAATTTATTAATAAATATATTATATAATTTAAATATATACATTAATTAACTATTTATACATTATATTTATGTTACTATTAAATTTTTATTTTTAAATACTTCTTTTTTTTTTCTTTTTTTAAATTTAAGAAATATTTTCTATTTAAATAATTTCTCTTACCTTCAAATTCCACGTAATATTATAATTAAACAAGATTATAAAATAATTAAATATTAAAAAATTTTTAATTTTCAAGTAAATATTAATTATTTATCAATTACAATTTATAAAGTAACTACCCAAATCATATTCCTAGTTATAATAAGAATAATTATAAAAATTTATTTATATATTATAACATATGACATATCTTAAATTATTTATTTATTATGATAATAATTATTTTTACTTCATTTTATATTCTTAAATAATATATTCGATTATGTAATATAATATGTGACATATCTTAAATTATTTATTTATTAAGAGAATAATTACTTTACTTAAATATCTTTCAAATTACAATGTTGTAATAATAAAAAAAAAAAAACGCGTGTACTGTGATATAAACTAAAACAATACAATGCATTGAAAATATCTACAAAAAAAAAAAAAAAAAAAAAACAAAACAAAAAAAGTGCGACGTCGAAAAATATGGAGGGGAAAGAAAGAACGAAAGAAAGAAAGCAAGCAGGCAGAAGAAATTCATTGAT
>NC_140827.1:1355000-1360000 GCF_050613455.1 Vespa mandarinia | reverse complement strand
TTTTTCTTTTTTTTCTTTTTTTTTTCATAATGTCAGAATTAGATATGCGTTTACAAATCTATCAATTATTATATCCGAGGTTTCGTAAGATATACAGTAATTTTATCGTCTAATCAAAAATAATTCATTCTGAGTTTCGTTCAAAGTGATTAAGGATGTAATGTAAATTCAATATTATTTTGATATGTTAACTCAATTAAGGATTAATATATTCCTAATTGAAATCGAAAGAAAAAGTTTTCATTGTTTTAATATTGGATTACAATTAACGATTGAATTTTGATTGAAGATAAAATACAATATCAAAGTACTTTCTGATGATATATATATATAAAACGTTAAACTCATCCTATAGCATATGTTTCCATTATATACTGTATAAGATTATAGAGTTGATTCGAAAGATCTCTCTGTTAGTCTTTGATTATTAACGAAGCGTTTGAAACGTAGCGTATCAGACGCGTTTGATCCAGTATATTGTTAAGGATTACTTTACATCTCATAGAAGTTTCTTCCTACGGGATATGCTCTTCTATCCGTGTAGAAACCTGGTTCGTATATATTAGTAATTCATCGTATTCAAACGATACATGCATGTATGTATATATTATGTATGTGTATATATATATATATATATATATATATATATATATATGTAAATATATATATATATATATGGAAGAGAATTTCATTACTTTTCGCAATAACGTTAACTTATACGAGACGTTTCTTTGTTACTGATTTTTCTTCTTTTATTTTTTTTCCTTCTTTTTTTTCCTTTTTTTATATATATATGTATATAATTCGTATCTTAGTAACAATGAATAATTTATTAATATTATCGATTGCGATATACTCGTCTCGATTTTATTTCAAAATAAAGGAATGAAAATTCGTTTAGAATTTTACGTGTACCCTCGATCAGTATAATATTAAGCTTTTTTTTTTTTTTCTTTGTTCTTTATATTGTTAATTAGTGTTAATTATTGTTGATTTGTTTTATTCATTTATTTATTTATTTTTTTTTTTTGTTCTTTCTGTTGTTTTTCTTTCGCAAATAATTATCGAATAATTTATTATACAAATATTTTTTGGATATAATTCTTTGTTTTTCCTTCTTTTTTTCCTTTTTTTTTCTTTTTTTGTATATATATATATAATTCTTATCTTAGTAACAATGAATAATTTATTAATATTATCGATTGCAATATACTCATCTCGATTTTATTTCAAGATAAACGAATGAAAATTCGTTTAGAATTTTACGTGTACCCTCGATCAGTATAATATTAAGCTTTTTTTTTTTCTTTGTTCTTTATATTGTTAATTAGTGTTAATTATTGTTGATTTGTTTTATTCATTTATTTATTTATTTATTTTTTGTTCTTTTTGTTGTTTCTTTTTTTCGTATTAATTATTGAATAATTTATTATACAAATATTTTGGATATAATTCTTTGTTTTCCCTTCTTTTTTTTTTCTTTTATATATATATATATAATTCGTATCTTAGTAACAATGAATAATTTATTAATATTATCGATTGCGATATACTCGTCTCGATTTTATTTCAAAATAAAGGAATGAAAATTCGTTTAGAATTTTACGTGTACCCTCGATTAGAATAATATTAAGCTTTTTTTTTTTCTTTGTTAATTATATTGTTAATTAGTGTTAATTATTGTTGATTTATTTTGTTTTATTCATTTATTTATTTATTTTATTTTTTTTTTGTTCTTTTTGTTGTTGTTTTTGTTTCGTATTAATTATCGAATAATTTATTTAGAAACAAGAAAAACATACAATAGATATTTGCATCCTAGTTAGATTTTATTTCAAAATATAGATTTATGAAAAAAAATTCTCCCGTTGCGTTCTTGTTTCTTTAATTATTGCATTTATCGTTCATTTCATTCTTTTTTTGTTTTCTTTTTCTTTCGCAATTAATTATCGAATAATTTATTATACAAATATTTTTTGGATATAATTCTTTGTTTTCCCTTCTTTTTTTTCCTTTTTTTTTCCTTTTTTGTATATATATATATATAATTCTTATCTTAGTAACAATGAATAATTTATTAATATTATCGATTGCAATATACTCGTCTCGATTTTATTTCAAGATAAACGAATGAAAATTCGTTTAAAATTTTACGATCAGAATAATATTAAACGACATGTTAGTTTCTTTGTTAATTATATTGTTAATTAGTGTTAATTATTGTTGATTTATTTTGTTTTATTCATTTATTTATTTATTTTCTTTCTGTTTTTTTTTTTCGTATTAATTATCGAATAATTTATTTAGAAACAAGAAAAACATACAATAGATATTTGCATCCTAGTTAGATTTTATTTCAAAATATAGATTTATGAAAAAAAATTCTCCCGTCGCGTTCTTGTTTCTTTAATTATTGCATTTATCGTTCATTTCATTCTTTTTTTGTTTTCTTTTTCTTTCGCAATTAATTATCGAATAATTTATTATACAAATATTTTGGACATAATTCTTGGTTTTTTTTTTGTCCTTTTTTTTTATTGTAAGTAAAATATACTCGCGTACTCTCGTTAAAATTGAATCAATAGAATAATTCTTTATATTATATAAAAATCGCACGTACGCGCACACAGACGTAACTTTTTCTTTTTTTTTAATTATTCATGAAAAAAAAAATTAGAGAAGGAAAAATTCATTAATGAAATTATTATTAAATCGACATAAAACGAAAGAATTATAACTCATTGGATCTATCAAATTTATGCGTGAACCTTCCGTTTGGTCTTTCATATAAAATTTTTCGTAATTTTCATTGAAAAAAAAAAGGAAAAAAAAAAGAAAAAAAGAAAAAAAAATAGAAGCAAAAAGAAAGAGAAGAAGGAAGAAAGAAGAAGAAGAAGAAGAAAAAGAAAAAAGAAATAAACGAAATCGTTAGAAACGTGAATTTACCTCGGTTCCACCCGTTCATAGCTCGAACAAGACCGGACTCGGTAGCACGATTTCTCTGACTATGGTTGCTCGGTTAGAGTACTGTATTTTAGCGTCATTAGCATAAAACACAGAAAGAGAGAGAGAGAGAGAGAGAGAGAGAGAGAGAGAGCGAAAGGAGAGTGTGAGTTCATGTATACGTCGACGCACGGACATAGCGAGTGGAAAAAGCATTGATCGAGGGAAAAAAAATAGAAAAAGTTAAAACTACGATGAGAGAGAGAGAGAGAGAGAGAGAGAGAGAGAGAGACTGCAAGTTTGTGCATATTCCTTGATATGCAAACGGCACGCGTGTAACCCTTATTTCCAAGGATCCATTTGTGAAACGGCGAATTAGACGACTCGACAATTTCAAATAATTTCAAAGAAAAGAGTTTTAGGAAATCGCAAGGAGTTTCTGGCAAGTTCGACGAGAAATAAGAAAGAGAGAGAGAGAGAGAGAGAGAGAGAGAGAGAAGGAAGAAAAAAAAATACATCGAACGAAATTGTTCGGAGTTTAACTCCTTTTTGAAAATTGAAAATATTTTCTAATATCACTTCTAAACAGATGACTCGTCTAACGTTTTCAATGCGAAATATCGTTGGTTTCATTTTTAAATACTATTTTTTAATATTCAACAATGTTAATTTTTTAATTTTAAAAATGAAAATTGCTTTCTTTCTTTTTCCTTTTTTTATCTTTTTTTTTTTTTTTTTTTTTACTGATCGATATTTTTCATATAAATCTATATTCTGATTAATATATGTATATATATATATATTCTTTTTTTTGAAAGATATTTGTAATTTATTGCTCCTATCCAACAAGAATAGAGATTTTCATTCGTCGAATTAGTAATTGCCGAACTCAAATATTCAAATATTTCAACTGCATTGGAAATAACAATAAGTGCATTTTTAATACATTCGACAAAGTTCATCTTATATTTTTATCGTATTTTTATAAATCAAAACTTTTTCATGAATCTCATAAATAAAAGTCCAGAGACGTTAAGTCAGATGATCTAACAGGTCAACTATCTTTTGGCCAATCATTAATTCGACGAATGGAAATTAAATTATACATATTTTGAAAGCAAATATCTTTTTCATAAAGCATTTTTGGACATATCTTTAATAACTTTTTTATTTATTTATTTATTTGACCTCAATGATAGGTAGTATAAGTTTAGTCTCATGTTTTTTTCACATCCAATATATATATATATATATATTATATTAGTTTGGAAACTATGAAACGGGCGGTTTTGTTTAATTTTTTTATTTTCATTCAACGCCCGTTTCATAGTTTCCAACCTAATATATTATATATATATATTGATATTAATCATTTCAATTTTAAGGTTTTTTAATTTTAATATTTTTATATTAATTAAAATATATAATTAATATATTATAATATTAATTATATATATATATATCAATATACATATATAATTAATATTATAATATATATCGTATAGATTATATATATATATTGATATTAATCATATCAATTTAAAGGTTTTTTAATTTTAATATTTTTATATTAATCATAATATATAATTAATATATTATAATATTAATTATATATATATCAATATACATATATAATTAATATTATAATATATATCGTATAGATTATATATATATATATATGTATATATATATTGATATTAATCATATCAATTTTAAGGTTTTTTTAATTTTAATATTTTATATTAATTATAATATATAATTAATATAATATTAATTATATATTAGTTATTAATAATATATATATAATTAATTATATATTACAATTAATATATATATATTTATATTAATCATACCAATTTTAAATGTCTTTCAAATAAGACGTAAATTTCATTCGCAACAGTTTACGGTTCGTTCGTATTATTATTAGATATTAGAAATTTCATTTGTTAAACATTGTTGACAGAAGTCTCTTAACGATTAATAATAGTAATAGTAATAATAATAAAAAAAAAGAAAAAAAAAAGAAAAGAAAAGAAAAATGGAATAAAAAAAAAAAA
>NC_140827.1:1332500-1342500 GCF_050613455.1 Vespa mandarinia | reverse complement strand
ATATAATCGCTTTTAGATGGAGGTTCCCGACGTTAATATAAAACCGTCGGAAGGATCGATCGATCTTTAACGCGCGCGATCCATGACAATAACATGGATAATAAAAAAAAAAGAACTTTTTTTTTTCTCTTCGACGACTGCCATTACGAAGAATAAAAAGAATAAAAATAATATGAGGAAGAAGGATGAAAGAAGATGAAAGATGAAAGAAGAAGAAGAAGAAGAAGAAGAAGAAGTAGAAGAAGAAGTTGTCATCAATATGTATTATGTCTTTCTCTCTTCCTACGCCATCAGCCATCTGTGAACCTTAAGGGGGTGTTCTTCTTCGTCGTAGAAGAAGAAGGAAAGGAAAAGTAAAAAAAAAAAGAAAAAAAAAAAGAAACGAAGACACGCATAATGTCGTTGAAATATCCAGTATTCATTCACTTATTTCACACTAGAAAGATGGACGGGAGCGGGGTGGGGGAGGGGAAAGGGGGAGGGGTGTAAAAGGGATAGGTAGCGGAAAAACAGAAGAAGAGAGGAGAGATGGTGAGAAGGAGATTGAGGGATGGAGAGAGAGAGAGAGAGTAGGATCGTACGTAGAAAGAAATAAGATCATAAATCTTAACGTGAATCCTCCATTATGTGAAGACTCTAACGTTAATGTCTCTCTATCCTCTTACCCTTCCTACGTCTCTTCGACGTACCGCGTTCTACGATCCAACCGATCACCCACTCTCAACCCACCCCTCAAACTCGTCCCCCCACTCTCACCACCACCCAACCCTCACCTCCCACCATCATCATCACTACTACCCAATCTCCCGTCACGGAATCTTTGCTTGCTCACAGAATCCGGAAACGAAGCGAGGCGTAACTGAATTATGGATCTTTCATCGACTCCGGTGTCTCCTTTCCTTCCTCTTATATTTTTAACTCCCTCTCTCTCTCTCTCTCTCTCTCTTTTCTCTCTCTCTTTTCTCTCTCTCTTTTCTCTCTCTTTCTTTCTTCCTCTTCTTTGTAATTATACGTGGACATTTTTTTCTTTCCTGTATTTTGTTCTTTTTTCCTTTCTTTTTCTCTCTCTCTCTCTTCTTTTACTCGTCTCCTCCACGAGTTCGGAGATCTAATGCCGATTGAAATAATAATAATAATAATAATAATAATAATAATAATAATAATAATAATAATAATAATAATAATAATAATAATAATAATAATAATAATAATAATAATAATAATAATAATGGTAATAATAATTCGTGAAAAATCGAAGATTTAAATGCAATTTTACAAACGTGATCGTTTAGAGAAGCATTGGATAAATAAACTTTATATATTAAGACTTAATGTAATGATAAATATAGGAATAAAATATAAAAAAAGGTTTTTCTTTTTTTATTTTATTATATTTATTTTATTATTTATTTTATTTCATTGTATCATAATATAATAGATTATATAATAATAGAAAGAAAATTTGAATGTCTTTATCGGACAAGGGAAATGATTAATAGAGTCCTATGATAGAAAATGGAAAATCGAATAACGAAGAGCCAAGCATAAAAGAATATTCTCGTACATAAGAAAAAAATAGAAAAATCTAAAACCATAGATCGTTAACAACAACAACAATAATAATAATAATAATAATAATAATAATAATAATAATAATAATAATAATAATAATAATAATAGTAGTAATAGTAGTAATAATAAATGCAGATGGAAAAAAGGAATAGGAAACGAAATAGCTCTTCAAATTTTTAATATAATACCTTTTTATTTAATCGAAATGGAGCAAAAATATCTCGGATATTCTTTACGCGTTTTTCCGGTGTTATATTATCCAAAAAAAAAAAAAAAAAAGAAAAAAAAGAAAAAGAAAAAGAAAAAAAGAAGAGAAAAAAATAAAGTACCAAAGAAAATCCAAGATTCGTTTATTCGTGGAATGCAACCTTCTGGAACGTGAATGCGTATACAGATCTGTTTCTAACGTAGATACGAGAATAGATAAGAGAGACGACGGAGAGGGACGTGGGAGGGGACGGGGGGTGAGGGTGAGGGATATACCTCGAAACATAGGTCAAAAAAGAAGAAGAAGAAGAAAATAGAAAATTTAGATACGGCGAGAAGAAACAAAGAGGATGGTGGTGGTTGGTTGGGATTGAGGGGGATGAAGGTGAAGGAATATAGGGAGGGGGATTTGAAAAGAGGTGGTGGCAACTGAAGAATGAAACACGTGATTGTTTGCGTGTGCGTGTATATACGTGAATGAGAAAGAGACAGACGAACGGACACAAAAAGAAAGAAAAAGAGAGAGGAGAGAGAGAGAGAGAGAGAGAGAAAGAGAGAAAGAGACAGACAGAGAATAACAAGGAAGAGTAACTGAATTTGGCTTTTAGAGAGGCGACTTTTCGAGAAAGAGGATAGGAGAAGAAGGAGGGTACGGGGATGGGTTTGAATAACGTATTAGACGAGTGATACCGTTCGTTGAGGGTTCCGAGGGGTGGTTTCTGGGGTTGAATCTTGAAGAACTAGAAGACGGTAGGAGGGGAGGAGTTAAAGAGGAGAAACGGAAACGAGAAGAGACAGAAAGGAGGAATGCTTCGAGCGGGGTGGGGGATAAGGGGTGAGGGTAGTAGAGACGAGGGGGTAAGAAAGAGAGAGATGCTGAGAGTTATATATCGGAAGAGCTTCTTTTCTTCTTCCCCTTTGGATAGACAAGGAAAGATAGAGAGAGAGAGAGAGAGAGAGAGAGAGAGAGAGAGAGAGAGAGAGAGAGAGATAGTGGAAATGCAATTTCGTCGCGCAACTCGACAAACATTTATCAGGGAAAAGAGGCCGCGATTGGCCTGACTAGGAATAAATTCCATTGGCTGGAAATGCCACCCCTACTCGACAATCCCCTCATCTCTACCTTGTCTCCCCACGTCCCACCCCCCACCCCCAATCCCTTCACGAGACCCCAGCTCCCTTCCACATCCTCCTTCGAATTCCCTTTCATTCCCTTTTCATTCTCCGCGTTTGTCTCGTTCAATGTTAAATTCATCTCGATCACTAATAATTCCTTTTACTCTAAACTTGACATCGAATTCATGCGACTTTTTTCCTTCTCTCTTCTTTTTTCTCTCTCTTTGTTGTTCTTGTTGTTGTTGTTATTGTTGTTGTTGTTTTTGTTGTTGTTGTTTTTGTTGTTGTTGTTGTTGTTGTATCTCTTACTTCTCTTCTTCTTTTCCCTTAATAATTAAAATTAAATTAATTATTTTTATATATTATACATACATATATATATAATAAAATTTATTAATACATATATAAATAAATATTATTAATATATTAATAAATATTTTTTATACCTTAAATATTTATAATTTATAATTATCTACTTATACATTATTTTTATATTACAATTAAATTTTTATAATTCTATGGTTATTTTTTAAAAGATTTATTAAATATTTCTAATAATATAATTTTTCTTATTCTAATTTACGTTTGAAAGATATTAATTTAGATTATAAAATAATTAATTACTATAAATTTTAATAATATACAAATTATATTAATTTTTAAAGTTATAATTTATATAGTAATTACCTAACTTCATTATTAAAGAGTATAAGAATAATTATAAAAATTTATTTATACGTTATAATATATGACATATCTAAAATTATTTATTTATTATGATAATAATTATTTTTACTTTATTTAAATTATTATATATCATTCGATCATATGATATAATATATGACATTTTAAATTATTTATTAATTTGGAAAATAATTACTTTATTTCAATTTTTATATTTTATATGCTTCTCCTCCACCTCTTTCTTCTTCTCCAATTCTTCTTCTTCTACTTCTTCTTCTTCTCCAATTCTTTATCTTCTTTTTCTTCTTCTTCTTCTTCTTCTTCTTCTTCTTCAATTCTTTATCTTCTTCTTCTTCTTCTTCTTCTTTTTTTTCTTTTTCTTCTTCTTTTTCTTCTTCTTCTTCTTCTTCTTCTTTTATTTCTTCTTCATCTTATTTGCATTCTTTTTGATCAAATCATTGCTTAGTTCAGACACGTTTCTTCACGTTGTCAATAATTCTCAAGTTTTTTTTTTTTTTTTTTTTTTTAAATAAATCAAATTCAGACACGTTCTTTCACGTTGTCAATAATTCTCAAGTGTTCTTTTTTCTTTTCTTTCGTTTTGTTTTTTAAATAAATCAAATTCAGACACGTTCTTTCACGTTGTCAATAATTCTCAAGTGTTTTCTTTTTTTTTTTTTTTAAATAAATCATGATGGACATAATTGTAATTAATATCTGTTATATAGTATATTTATGTTTACTATATAAATTCTATTGTTTAGTATATTACGTTTATTATATTATTTTTATCGTATAGTATAGTATATCATATGTTCGAATTATATTAATTATATTTTAATCATGCGTATAATAGAATCATCGAAATAAATATTCACGATTAAAGATTATTAAATGTCTTTTGGAAGGAAGAACGAATGAAAGGGGTAAAAGATAAGAGAGAGAAAAAATTGAATATTCATAATAATAAATTTTGAAACTAATCGACAACAATGTGTTCATATTGAACGATTTGTGACACCACAGAAACGAGAGCTCGTTCAAATAATATATATATATATATATATATATATATATATATATATATATGTATATATATATGCTTAGAGGAAGTTCAACCAGACGTGTTCATTTAGGGTCTAAACCTTCAACCCCTTTGCTAGGGGTTAATACGAAATCGATCGACGTACGAGTAGCAAGTACTCTCTTGACCTGTACTTGATTATCGCTGTTAATCTATTATCGTCGAATCACTGTCTCTGTCTTCCTCCCTCTCTCTCTCTCTCTCTCTCTCTCTCTCTATATATATATATATATATATATATATATATATATATATTTCTATATCTATCTCTATCTATGTATTTCGTCATCTCAATATCTCGATGCACTCCACTCTAGTCACCCTGTTGACGATCATAATTGGACCGAAACGATTTATCGATTGATCAAACAAGTACCGATGAATTTGCATTTGCTTTTGTCAATCAAAATTTTTCATCGGATTCTAATTTGCATTATTTTCATATTATTACAAAAGTAATTAATTTTATTTCTCGTTATTACAAATGTAAATGAATTCTTCTTATATGAAATAATTTACACCTGTTTTATTATTATATAAAAATTTTTTCCTTTGTATTATATCTTATTAACACTTTTTTGGATTATATATTTATTTATTTATTTATTTATTTATTTATTTATTTATTTATTATTATAATATATTTGAAAATTGTTATTGGAAAAAAAAAGAATTATATTTCATTTATCTTTTAAATTATTATTAATAAAAAAATATATAGGCATATTAAATGATACATAATAAATGATATTTATTTATTTATTTATTTATTTATTTATTATTATAATATATTTGAAAATTGTTATTGGAAAAAAAAGAACTATATTTCATTTATCTTTTAAATTATTATTAATAAAAAAATATATAGGTATATTAAATGATATATAATAAATGATACATGATACATAATAAAATGGTATATAATAAATAGATTATCGTATATTTATGTATTATTATTTATATGTTATTAATATTAGTATTATCTATATATTATTATATAAAATTTTTTCTTTGTTGTATATTTTATTAACATTTCTTGAATTTTATATTATATATATATATTTATTTATATATTTAATTATTTATTATTTACGTTTTTATTTATTTATTATTATGATATATTTAAAAATTATTAGAAAAAAAATATATTATTTAATTTATCCTTTGATCTATTGTTGATAAAAAAATATATAGGCATATTAAATCATATATAATAAATGATACATAATAAAATGGTATATAAAAAATACATATTTTTTTATTTATTTATTTATTTATTTATTTATCAATAATATATATATTTTTTTATAATGTATGTTTTATATAATGTTTCTATCAATATATCTAATTTAATTATATTAATTATTTAGATTTATTAAATTATTATATTGATTTATTAAATATATATTTAGATTTATCATATAATTTATTAATTAGACATATTAATTTATTTAACAATTGAAAAAATTAATTAGAATCGATTAGATAGAATGTAAATGATCGATATCAGTTATCCTTACTATAAAAACGATAATCGATTTTAACGATTTCAAAATTTCACAAAATTTCTGAAAGATTTATTAATACTACGACAGGCTAAGTTTTTATTCATTTAGAAAATTCTAATATCTACAATGATAATAAACTAATTATTATTATAAATTTATTAATAATTAATCAATATTAATTCATTTGTCTTGTAAATCAATAGGATTCTCGTATTGTACAAAACTTACACGAAAGAAATTATTATTTCTTTTAGATTGTTTAATAAGGAATATTTTCAAATGATCGAAATTGAATCATCGAATGAACGAATGAACAAAATTCGAAATCTCTAGCGTCATTACGAAATTCGAAAGTTAAAAGGGGAAAATACATTTCGTGCTACGGGAAACAAATTTATTTCGTTAAAATCGTTAAAACACCCCAGCGATGTTAGCCGAATAATTATTTCTTTCTCTCTTTTCTCTTTTTTCTCTCTTCTCTCTCTCTCTCTCTCTCTCTCTCTCTCTCTCTCTCTCTCTCTCTCTCTCTCTCTCTCTATTTTTATCTCTCTATATATATCTCTCTCAATTTTTCATGGCACAAAATTCTTTTTTTTTTTCTCTCTTTTTTCGAGCTACGCGAGAAACCGATATTCGTATAACAACATGCTTCATTACGAACTTAAATAATTTTCCAAATGACGAAAAACTAATTCGATAATTTATTCCACTTAAAATGTGTGTATGTATATATATATATATATGTGTGTGTGTGTGTGTGTGTGTGTTTATGTGTGTATTTTCAAGCTATTTTATTTTTATACTATATAAAAATAAAAGATTAAAGAGAGAGAGAGAGATTGAGAGAGAGAGAGAGAGAGAGAGAGAGAGCGAAATATTATTTCGACATTTTCAGCTTAAAGCTCAGATTGTAGTATATTATTTGTAATATTAAAAATAAATATAAATAAAATAAAATAAAATAAATATAAATATAAATATAATTAAAATAAATATAAATAAAAATAAATATAAATATACTATTATATATAATATAAAATACATATATAATATACAATGTATAGTATATAGTATAGTCTATAATAATAATAACAATATTATATGTAATATATATATACATATATATATATATATATGTGTGTATATATATGAATTTATTTAATCTTACTATTAATTTAATATTGTAATATAGTTTCATATAATAAATAATAAAATATTATAATATATTTATATATATATATATATATTTATTTATATATAATATATTTATATTTATTTATAATATAATTTATTTTTTATTTTATTTATAATATATTTATTTGTTAATATATTTATTTATATATATTTATATATATATATGTATGTGTGTGTGTGTGTGTGTGTGTGTGTGTGTGTGTGTGTGTGTGTGTATTAAATGATATATGATTTAAAAAAACGATATTTATCGAAACGATACATATAAATACTTTCGTAAAAAATGAGAAAGAAAATTTATATGATACGATATAAATCATTAAAAAGTTACGAACCGTTCGTTTATTGAAATATATAATAAAAAAGAAAAAAAAAAGATGTAAAAAAGAAAAGGAAAAAAAAAATCCCATCGAACAATTTACAACAAATGTATATTCGTATGAATGAAGAAATTCGAGATATCATTTATTGATATAGTTTCATTGATCCCTTTTTCAAGAAAGAATTCGTGAGATAAGTAAATTGACAAATGAAAAGAAATATCGTTGTGGAGAAACAAAGAAAAAAAAAAAAAAAAAGGGAAAGATAGAAAAAGAAAAGCGAATAGAAAGAGAGAAATAATAATGTCAGTACGAGCGAGATGAAAAAAGGAGATTCGAAGGATAAAATGCAGAAATTGCGACATTAGAAAGTTTTTTTCTTTTTTTTCTTCTTCTTTTTCTTTTTCTTTTTCTTTTTTTTTTTTTTCTTTTTTTTAATCCATTACAAAACTTGAAACGTCATATTCAGTACTCCTCGCCATTTTCTTCTTTCTTTCTTCTTTCTTCTTCCACTTTTACTTCTTCACCCTCTTCGTTCTCTTTTTGAACGTCGCTGTCGCACGTCCTTTTAAAAGTAAAGAAGAAGCGACGGGAATTATCGCGCAGATAACGATAATAATTGCGATAAAGTCACGGTTCTAAGTAGAAGAAGAAGAAGAAGAAGAAGAAGAAGAAAGAGGAGAAGGAGGAGAAAAAGAAGAAGAAGAAGAAGAAGAAGAAGAAGAAGAAGAAGATAACAATTCGGTGAATTTTCCAAACTAGTTCTCGCCATCCAACTATGATCAAAAGTTTTCTCTTATACTTTCACAACTTTCTATATCTTCGATCTTACCGATCTCTTAGTAGAGAGACGTTGATGAGCCTAAAAAAAAAGAAAAGAAAAAAAAACGTCAAAAGATCGAACGAGATTCTAAAAAGGTTATAGAGATATTCTTTCCCATTATTTCGAGACAATCGATTTTATTATTCTCCTTCTCGACGGATAGACATTTGTTTTTTTTTTTTCTTTTTTTCTTTTCTTTTTCTTTTTCTTTTTCTTCCTTTTTTTTCTTTTTATTCTTTTTCTCTGATCCCTATTTCAAGGCCCAATATTTTATATCGAAAAATTGATGTATTGAACAAATTTTTTATTGTTATTATTTTTTGATCATTATTATTTTGCTTTTTTTTCTGTTTCTTTTTTTTTTTATTTTTTTTTTTTCTTTTTTTGTTTGCTTTTATTCTTGATCAATCACCTTTATTATATTCAAACAAATTATTTATTTATCCGAACAAATGTCATATTATAAATTTGTAAAAATATCGAACTGTTTTAATTGGCTTATGACTTTTATGTACATAAACGTTGCAACACGATCATACGATAATTTAATAAATATTTGGAAATTACAGAATTGCAAAATTACAAAAAAAAAATGTCTTTCGACGAGAATTTTTTTTATAACGATGGAAAGGACACCTCGACCGGGTTGACGGTAAGGAGGGGATGAGGTAAGGGTGGAGGAAATTTCGTAAATATAAAATGAGACCCATTCAAGTTTGGACTTTTTTTGTTTTCCTTGATTTCTTTCCTTTTCTTTTTCTTTTTCTTTTTCTTTTTTTTTTCTTTTATCGGTTTGGACGTAATCATTCAATTTAGACTTTTTTGTTTTTCTTGATTTCCTTCCTTTTCTTTTTCTTTTTCTTTTTCTTTTTTTTCTCTTTTATTGGTTTGAACGTAATCATTCAATTTGGACTTTTTCGTGTTCCTTGATTTCTTTCCTTTTCTTTTTCTACTTTTCTTTTTTCTTTCTTTTTTTTTTTTTTTTTTTTTAATTTGGACGTAATCATTCTAACTTCGTACGATGAAAAACTTTTTATTTGAAAATATATTTTTTTGCGACGTAGATACATTTTTATATGTACGATATATAATACGAAGAAAATAGAATGCAATGATTCAGTCGATATTATCATTAAAAAAAAACCCCTCAAAAAAAAAATAAAAAGATAAAAAAATAAAAAAAAAAATAAAAAAATAAATAAATCGTTTTTATATGTACGATATAAAATACGAGGAAAATAGAATGCAATGATTCAGTCGATATTATCATTAAACCCCCCCCCCCCCAAAAAAAGAAATAAAAGAAAAATAAAAAAAAAATAAATAAAAAAATAAAAAAATAAATAAATCGCACTATTATAATTATAACGCAATCCAGACGCGATATTATCAGCTGAAAGAAAAAATTGGTCTGAGCACGTTTCGTTATATTCGAAAGGAATAAGAGCAAAAAATTTCGGACAAGCGATTGCGATAGACATTATTTAAAAGC
>NC_140827.1:1315000-1325000 GCF_050613455.1 Vespa mandarinia | reverse complement strand
AAGAAAATTAATGTAAGGCGAAAGAGAAAAAGAGAGAGAGAGAGAGAGAGAAAGAGAGAGAGAGAGAGAGAGAGAGAGAAAGAGAGAGAGAGTAAAAAATTTCTTGAAAAAGATTTCCGAGCTCGGAGAGCTTGGACAAGTCCTTCGAATGTAAGCGTGTGGAAATCATAAAAGCATCTTTCCTCTCCTCTGCCGTACCCCCTCCTTTCCCCCTCTCTTCTCTACCTTGTAGTAGGATTGATAAGCCCTCGTCACGCGGATTCTCCCCTCACTCTCTCTCATTCTCTCTCTCTCTTTCTCTCTCTCTCTCTCTCTCTCTCTCTTTCTCTTTCTCTTGACGTTTGAATCGAGCAAAAGATCACCACCTATTTGAAAGATCAGAGAAAAATTGAAAGAAAAGATCTGGAAAGGAGAAGTAGAGCTGATTACTGATGTTGGGTGATGTAGTGTGACGGAGGGTGAGGGAGGGAGAGAGGAGGATAGTAAAAGAGAGAATGGGGATGAGTGAAAGCATAGATAGGCATAGGTAGGGGTGGAGAAGTGGAGGCTTGGTAATACAACGATAGTGCGTAAGAGAAAAGTGACGGAACGAGAAAATGGGGAATGCAACTCTGGAATCTATCGCTATGAAGATTTTCTTTTAATTAATTGAGAAAAATTGCAAAGTCTAACGTAACACTGATCTCAACGAAACACGTTTTTCTTTAACTCTTTGCTATTTATCAATCACTACTCACACTTACTCCTCATCGATGACTATCAGTTCGTCATCTAACCTTCGACGTTGGTGGTAACCAACGACGATGACCTAACTCGCGGTGACTGCACTTGACTGCGGCAAGTTCTTCTCTCTCTCTCTCTCTCTCTCTCTGTCTTTCTCTTGTATGAGCGCGCGCGCGCTCATTCGCGACCACGCGGCTACGCGGCACTTTCCGAACTTTGAAACTTTGAAAACTTTTGGCTCCCGTTAAATCCTCGTTATCCTAGAAATTAATCCCACATCTCCATGGAATATAACAGCTTCAAGAAGCCTGCGGTCTCTTTCTCTCTTTCTCTCTACATCTCCATCTGTCTCTTTCTTCCTCTTTCTCTCTACATCTCCATCTCTCTCTTTCTTCCTCTTTCTCTCTACACCTCTATCTCTCTTTTTCTTCCTCTTTCTCTCTACATCTCCATCTCTCTCTTTCTTCCTCTTTCTCTCTACACCTCCATCTCTCTCTTTCTTCCTCTTTCTCTCTACACCTCCATCTCTCTCTTTCTTCCTCTTTCTCTCTACACCTCCATCTCTCTCTTCCTCTTTCTCTCTACATCTCCATCTCTCTCTCTCTTCCTCTTTCTTTCTTTGTCTCTCTCTCTCTCTCTCTCTCTCTCTCTCTCTCTCTCTCTCTCTCTCTCTCTCTCTCTCTCTCTCTCTCTCTCGATAATAATGATGATGATAATGTTTTTACGTAAAATTTCTAATTATGTAAAAATTCTATTAGACGAAGTAAACCTGATAAAATATATACATATTTGTATATATGAGCCGTTTATTTTGAAAGTGGCCTAAGTCCATTTATCTTCAAATCGAGATATTTAAGGGTTTGCGTTTCAATGAATTTAAAAAATACACGTATAGGATACTAATGAGTCATACTACTTAAGTGTATCTAAGGATGTTAAATTTATAGTTCCTATTAAAATAATGGCAATTATTAAGTGAATAATATGCATTTTCTTATCAAGAATGAAGTTAGGCCAATTTCAAAATTAACAATCAGATTCATTATAAAATTTGAAGGTGCCCAAGTCCATTCAATATAATTTAAAATGCTTCAAATTGAAAAAAAAACAATACTCAATTTATTTTACATATCTTTAAAACACTTCGAAAACATAATTTATGCGATTCAAAACATTTTTTAACTACGTAACGTACAAAATTACAAACATAAATTTATTACAAAACAATTTACTACTCATCTAGATTTTGTCTGTGTGAAAGGAATTTGAAGAAATCATGATGTTCCGATGGTATATATCGTAATAGGTCAATTATGTCCTTGAATTTTGCTGTTGTAATTTGTCTGATATTTTTATACATATGGTGTCAATACAATATTTTCGAACTTTCTTGGTCTACCCCGACGTTGGTAATAAATTCAGGACTTTAAAATTTTCATTTTCATTCATTGATTTAAGTATAAATGTAGTTAAGCCACTTTCAAAATAAACGGTTAAATTATTGAACTAACTCTGAAAACTTATGTGTCAAGAATTATATCGTATTTGCTCGGAATATAAGCAACCTGAAATGCTTTACTGATAAATATGATAAAGTTGTACATGTAATTATAGCAACTGGAAAAAAATTGACAAATGGAGTTAGGCCACTTTCAAAATAAACGGCTCATATATATTAGGAGGGACCGGAAAGTAATGTCGTTTCTGCGCATATCGATATTTGATTGTGATTATAAATAAAAACTTGTTAAAAATTTATTCGTTTAAATTTAATTTAAGAAAGCGACATTACTTTCCGATCCCCCTAATATGAAATACATACTTAAATATTTATAATAATAATAATAATAATAATAATAATAATAATAATAATAATAATAATATTAATATTAATAATCACGTTATTTCCTCTTTCAATGTCATCCAAGTTTTATATATATATATATATATATATATATATATATATATATTATACTTTTTCTTTATTATTATAACTAATGAAGATATTTTAGAAGGTCAAATTTATTAACCATTCTGTGTATATATATATATATATATACATATATATGTGTATATATTTGCGAATATGTATTGTATATGTGTGCGTACTCGGTCAAAGGATACACTATTCAGACTATCATATACTCATGACGTCTAACATTACTTTGTATCTCGAAATACTATGTCTCTCTTTCTCTCTCTCTCTCTCTCTCTCTCTCTCTCTCTCTCTCTCTATGTGTATAGAAAATCATAGAAGCGTAACGTGAATTGGCATTTAAATAGTACTCTGATTCCCTTTCAAAACGGAATATATATCTCGTAAGGTAATAGCAGTAATAGCTCGTAACTCTTCAACTTGTACAATAGAATCGACGTCGGTTTTGGTGATTTGAAATTCTAAGCTTGTGTACAACGTCTATAAACGACCGACACGATTCACTCGACCGGAGAGTATAAGGGGAATAGCAAACTTTAGCGATTATTATTCGTATTAGTATATATCTTACGTGATTTATGGAAAAAGAAGAAAACAAACGAAACAAAAAAAAAAAAAAAGAAACGAAACAAAAGAAAAAAAAAGAAAAAAGAAGAATGGTAAATCATGAAATAAAGTTTAATAATTAATTGACCTTATAATTTGTTTTTAAATTGAAAAAGTAAGAGTGAAGAAGAAAGGATATTTGAAAAATTAACGGATGCAATTTTTTTCTCTCTTCCTTTCTTCTGTTTTTTTTTTCTTTTTCTTTTTCTTTCTCTTTTTTTTTTTTCTTTCTCTCTCGTCGAACACAACTTTTAACTTATATACCTTAGATACATTTAAATATCTTGCATCTCTAACGATCATTGTCATTTCTAATTATTGTTAATCGTGATCGTTGTTCTTTTCCTTTTTTTTTTTTTTATAATGAATATCTTTAGGATTTTGCCTTTTTTTTCTTCTTTTTTTTTGATGTTCTTTTTTTTCTAATTTTAACTTCTTTTTATATTCGATTGATCAATAAGTTATGAAAATTATATGCGAGATTTTTCTTTTTAATCGCTATAAAAAAAAAAAAAATATATATATATATATAATAAGCAATAAACAATCTTTCATTCTTTACGTAATATATTGTACTTTTGCGAAAGAAAAAGAAAAAGAAAAAAACAAAAAAAAAGAGAAAAAAATCACTAATCACTTTGAACTATCATCCTCCCCTTCCTTTTGTCCCCCTAAGCTCCCCTCCCCACCCCCATCACGTCGTAATTCTTTAATTCGACTATTTATCTGAAATATGATTTTTCATTGACAAATCATTAATTATGTAAATAATCGATGTAAGATTATTAGTCTTGTGCAACCATCGTACATTTTTATATTTACATTCAATTTCGCAATAATAAAATTGTGATGTCACGTTCTTTTTTATTTTTTATTGTTCTTTTTTTTCTTTTTTTTTTCTTTTTTTTCTTCTTTTTTTTAATCCTTTATATTATTATCTAATTCATAAATCGTTTAACTCGTTTAATCGATTTTTTTCTTATTATCTTATATATTCCGATACGATTATAAATTTTCAAATTATTCACTGCATTATCAAATCGTTCGATTCGATACACGTATACGTGCGCGCACGCGAGCGTGTGTAAGTATGTGTGTGTGTGTGTGTGTGTGTGTGTGTGTGTGTGTATGTGTGCGATTGCTTACTTATGTATGATTTTAATTATCGCTTCATTAGAGTCTAATTAAGTATGGAAAATGTTTAACGTATTGAACATAATTTAAATCTAAAACATTTCGACGATAAACATTAAAATGTTTCCCCGTATAATACTATAACAAACAAATACAAACGTTTGTGATTTTACAAGAAAAGAGACATATTTATTTAATCCTCAATGATATATTATTAATCATTGTTATCTATACTGATCGTTGATTTATTTATTTTCAATATATCGTCGTCTGTAAAGGGATAATTCGATATTAAATATAAACGTATAACGAGATTTAATTTGTTTTATTTAACTTATATCTATTAAAAATTGATATATTGAAAATAATGATATTACAAATGTACGAAAATCTCATATCATAAACTTTTTATACGTCATCAAAATATACTTAAGAGTAAATCTTCAGAATCTTCAATGATCGTATAAATGTCAGGTATATGAGCTTCTTGTATGAATAGCAAATTCGAAAACGGACGATGCGATTTGAAATCGAGAATAAGCCTTAAAATCCATGATATATATGATATATATGTATGTATGTATATATATGAATATATATATATATATATATATATATATAAATGTGTGTGTGTATGTGTATGTATTACAAGTGGTTCCAATGAAATATCTTCAATGGATTTTCCATGCTTATTTTCCTATTCAAAATGATATAATACAAATCAAAAATTACACGGTATAATTATTAAATAAGCTATAACAATAATTAATAATAATAATAATAATAATAATAATAATAATTATAATGAAAGGTGATTCAATAAATTAGGAAAAATACTTAACGAAATGAATACTTCGAAATTTAGAGCATAAATAAGTTAATACTTTCATATGGAGTATAAAGAAAGAAAAAATTGTACAATCGAAACGATCAAGGGTATGTTCCCGTTCAAAAAAAAAAAAAAAAAAAAAAAAAAAGGAATAAAAGAAAAATCCAATTTATTTTTCTGATGCACCAATGTACAACATAAATGCATAATATTATATCATCCGATACCATTTAACATCAACCTATAATACTTTTATCTATTTTTAAACGTTTAAGCAGATAAAGCCTATTCCCGTTCGATGGGTCACCCTGTATGTATATATGTACATATATACCTATACATATATACCTACATACATACATACATACATACACATATATATATACATACATACACAAATATATATATATATATATATATATATATATATATATATTTATGTCGAAGAACTATTTTGATAGCAACAATTCGTTCATTGGATGTTCAATCGTATGTATATATATATATATATATATATATATATATATACTTGTGCGTTTTTTTTTCAAACGTAGAGAGACAAACATAGAGAGAGAAAAAGAGTGAGAGAGAGAGAGATAAAAAGAAATAAAGAAAGAACCACCGCTATCAAAACGAAACAAAAATAAAAAGAAACAGAGAAAGAACCCCTGAAACAAAAAAAAGACAGAGAGAGAGAGAGAGAGAGAGAAAAAGAGAGAGAGAGAGGAAGAGAGAGAGTTGAATGAAGTTGCGATCGTTTTGTCGATACCACCAATGTTGTCAGGTCGTCGAGAGGATGTATCTGCAACAAATGGAAGTGAAAGAGAGACAGAGAGAGAGAGAGAGAGAAAGAGAGAAAGACAGAGAAAGAGAAACAGACAAAGAGAAAGATATATATATATATATATATATATATATATATATATATATATATATATAGAAAGAGACCATTTTTGGTGAAGAGAGAAACTAGAACGTTCGCCGTTTATACGAAATTGGCCGGAAAGGACGAGGAGAGTACAATATGTACAATGCGTTTTTGTAACGAACCAAAAAAAACTTTGGTGGCGTGAAGAATAATAACAGGTGGAAAGCGTTTCGTCGAAAAGATACGCACACATATATGACATTTACGCTTACACGTGTTCGCACGAACGTATACACGTAAGGAATTTTAAGTCACTTGTACACGCACTGCGATACGATGATTCAACAACTCATGAAGTATTCAATTTCTCACGTAGTTCTCAATTCGATTGAGTAACATATTGAAGAATATGATTTTTTATATATATATATTTTTTTTTCCTTTTCTTTTTTTTTTCTTTCTTTTTCCTTTTTTTCTTATTTTTGTCTCTTTCCTTTTTCTTGTTCTTTCTTTTTTCCTTTTTTTCTCTTTTACAATAAACATTACATTTTCAATTATATTTTCATTGTAGTTTTATCGTACAACTTGAGAATGAGATTTTTTATATTTTTTTTCTTTCTTTCTTTTTTTTCTTTTCTTTTTTTCTTATTTTTGTCTTTTTCCTTTTTCTTGTTCTTTCTTGGTTTCTTTTTTTCTTATTCTTCCTTTTTTTCTTTTTTTTCTTTTTTTTCTTTTACAATAAACATTACATTTTGAATTATATTTTCTTTATAGTTTATCGTACAAATTGAGAATGAGACTTTTTATATTTTTTTTTCTTTCTTTTTTTTTCTTTTCTTTTTTTCTTATCTTTGTCTTTTTCCTTTTTCTTGTTCTTTCTTTTTTTTTCTCTTTTACAATAAACATTACATTTTCAATTATATTTTCATTGTAGTTTTATCGTACAACTTGAGAATGAGATTTTTTATATTTTTTTTCTTTCTTTCTTTTTTTTCTTTTCTTTTTTTCTTATTTTTGTCTTTTTCCTTTTTCTTGTTCTTTCTTGGTTTCTTTTTTTCTTATTCTTCCTTTTTTTCTTTTTTTTCTTTTTTTTCTTTTACAATAAACATTACATTTTCAATTATATTTTCATTATAGTTTATCGTACAAATTGAGAATGAGACTTTTTATATTTTTTTTCTTTCTTTTTTTTTCTTTTCTTTTTTTCTTATCTTTGTCTTTTTCCTTTTTCTTGTTCTTTCTTTTTTTTTCTCTTTTACAATAAACATTACATTTTCAATTATATTTTCATTGTAGTTTTATCGTACAACTTGAGAATGAGATTTTTTATATTTTTTTTCTTTCTTTCTTTTTTTGCTTTTCTTTTTTTCTGATTTTTGTATTTTTCCTTTTTCTTGTTCTTTCTTGGTTTGTTTTTTTCTTATTCTTCCTTTTTTTCTTTTTTTTCTAATTTTTCTTATACAATAGACATTACTTATTCTATTATTGTTTCTTTATTGGTTTTCGATCAAATTGAGAATGAGACTTTTTATATTTTTTTTCTTTCTTTTTTTTCTTTTCTTTTTTTCTTATCTTTGTCTTTTTCCTTTTTCTTGTTCTGTCTTTTTTTTTCTCTTTTACAATAAACATTACATTTTCAATTATATTTTCATTGTAGTTTTATCGTACAACTTGAGAATGAGATTTTTTATATTTTTTTTCTTTCTTTCTTTTTTTTCTTTTCTTTTTTTCTTATTTTTGTCTTTTTCCTTTTTCTTGTTCTTTCTTGGTTTCTTTTTTTCTTATTCTTCCTTTTTTTCTTTTTTTTCTTTTTTTTCTTTTACAATAAACATTACATTTTCAATTATATTTTCATTATAGTTTATCGTACAAATTGAGAATGAGACTTTTTATATTTTTTTTCTTTCTTTTTTTTTCTTTTCTTTTTTTCTTATCTTTGTCTTTTTCCTTTTTCTTGTTCTTTCTTTTTTTTTTTCTTTTATAATAAACATTATATTTTCAATTATATTTTCATTGTAGTTTTATCGTACAACTTGAGAATGAAATTTTTTATATTTTTTTTCCTTTCTTTCTTTTTTTTCTTTTCTTTTTTTCTTATTTTTATCTTTTTCCTTTGTCTTGTTCTTTCTTGTTTGTTTTTTTTCTTGTTGTTTCTTTTTTGCTTTTTTTTTTCTTTTTTCCTTCTTCTTTCTTTTTTTTCTTTTACAATAAACATTACATTTTCAATTATATTTTCATTATAGTTTATCGTACAAATTGAGAATGAGATTTTTTATATTTTTTTTCTTTTTTTTTTCTTTTCTTTTTTTCTTATCTTTGTCTTTTTCCTTTTTCTTGTTCTTTCTTTTTTTTTTCTTTTATAATAAACATTATATTTTCAATTATATTTTCATTGTAGTTAATCGTACAAATTGAGAATGAGATTTTTTATATTTTCATTTTTCTTTTTTTTTCTTCTTTTTTTTTTCTTATTTAGTCTTTTTCTTTTTTCTTGTTCTTTCTTTTTTTCTTTTCTTTTTTTTTTTTTCTTTTCTTTTACAATAAACATTACATTTTCAATTATATTTTCATCATAGTTAATCGTTAAACAAATTGAGAATGAGATTTTTCCCGTTTCTTCTTATTTTCTTTTCTCTGTTCCTCTTTTTTCTTTTTCTTTTATTTATTTATATTTTGTTTTGTTTTGTTTTGTTTTATTTTCTTTTTTCTTTTGTTCTTCTCGTTTACTTCTTTTTTTCTCTTTACAACAAACATTATATTTTCTCCCGTAGAAAAATAAGAACTGCTCGAACGGAGGATAATCAAAGTCTCGATCGAAATTAAAGACGTTATTTTACGCGATGTTTATCGGGAAGGAAAATTGAAAAATGTCTGTGAAAGGAAGGAGAAAAAGAGAAGGTGGAGGAAAAAGGAGAAAGAAAAAGAGACGAGGGGAGGGGGGGAGGAGAAAAAAGAAAAGAAGAGGAAAAAAAAAAGATTTAAAGGGAGTAACCGAGCAATTGAATGGTAGGAAAAACGTATTTTACGAAAAAGGTTAATGGACGGTAGTAAAGTATAAAAAGAATAGATGGAAAACAAAAAGATACTGTGTGTGTGTGTGTGTGTGTGTGTGTGTGTGTGTGTGTAAGAGAGAGAGAGAGAGAGACAATCGATATTAGGAAAATTAAAAGTCCGTTAGAAGGGAAATAATAGTAGAATTGGTTGAGAAAATAAATAATATATTTTTAATCCCGAATAGTGCCTAATGGAGTGTAATACATCCCAAATCAACTTTGACCTCGATTAAAGGAATTTGCCCGTTGTATGATTTCATGAATTTTTCTTCCTGTTTTTTCTTCTTTCGTCTTTTTTTTTTGTATCTTCTTTTTTCTTTTTTTTTTTTTTAACGACGGTATTACATACGCATTATTTTCCAATACTTATCGATTATTATTTTTCGAAATTTCGAAGAATATACGATAGTATCTTTTCTTTTCTTTTTTTTTGTTTCTTTTTCTTTGTTTTTTTTTTTTTGTTTTTGTTTTTGTTTTTTCGACTCAATCAAAATTATTCATTTCGCGATAAATCGGAGCCGTTGAAAGTATCTGACATATAAGGGCATCTTTCAATTGTACAAATAGGAAATTAATTTTATTTTTTTAACCTGTGCATAATATTAGAGGGACCGGAAATTAATGTCGCTTTCTTAAATTAAATTCAAACGAATAAATTTTTAACAAGTTTTTATTTTTAATTACAATCGAATATCGACATACGCAGAAACGACATCACTTATCGGTACACCTAATAATTTAAATTCAATGTCAAAAGAAGAAAGATAGAAGATTATCGATGTAATTAATATTCCTTCGTATAATATGCATGTGCATGGAGTACTTTATTGTGGGGTTAAGCTGAACGACAA